>NW_021634173.1:0-204594 GCF_004799145.2 Neltuma alba | reverse complement strand
GTTAAAAGTAAGCAAACAATTTTCGCACATATTGGACATTCTCAAAAAAGTGCTAGTTTTGAGTTTATGAACTGTTAGATTAGATTGAAGTTTGGTCATCCATTTTGGGACATCCAAGTCGTCAATTTTAATAGTTGGATCGTCATTCTGATCTTTAAGTTACAAGTTATTAGGTACACTTTAAATTCATTCTTTGTTGGATCGACCCAACATTTAGAAAGTAGAGTTGTAATGTGTAAGACATTAAATTCAATGTTTAGATCAATAATTAGACTTTGTAATAAGAATAAATTAACTCATGTTAAATTTGTTTATCTAGGTTTTTTGAAGATAGAACATAAGCTATAAATTGTTGATTTTCTATCTAGGTTACAAAGCTAGTGATTCTCATGATATAACCTAATTATTAAAGGATAATTTAAGTCAAGAGAACCTAGAAATTGAATCTAAATCGTGTGTGTGTGTGTGTGTATTTTCTTACTACAAACTTTGGAAAAATTCTTTTGAGCTGGAATTCTGAGTAACAGTGAATGTTTTAAGGAGGAAATTAAAGGCTAGAACTTTGTGAGTAACTTACTCTAACACTGTAAAAATAATGTTTTAATTCTATTTATAGATATAAACCTATTGGACATTTTTGTAGTACGGGTCTTGTTTATTGATTGTTAACTAGGAGACACAAGTAACTGAATTTTTTTTTATTGCATGCTATGTATTGGTGAGTGATTTTGATAACTGAATTCTTTCATATGAAGTTTTATTTTCTAGACTGTCCTGTGGGATACTTTTATTTAGGAAACTTGATAATGTGAATTTGGAAACAATTAATTTTGAAATAAATATAATGCGTAAGTTAAATTGTTGATGAGTTATATCCCTATATATGTGTATATCTATTTGAATGTTTTGAATTATGTGCCTTTGAGATGGGTTGTGAAGAGATGATTGGAATTACTGAGATTTACACATTTTCACGTGATATTAGCCTCCATACAGAGCTCTATGGTCGGCCTCTTTTCTTGTCCTATTAGTTCTTTGAGAGAATACAACACATTAGTTTTTCAAGGAGAACCCATAGTCCACTGAGTACTCTATGGATGTTGGCTAGTATATATCACTCTTGTGGTGAACTTGTGAGAATAGCTAGCCATATGACAAGACTTAACCCATGAGTTTAGTCAGCAAAGATAAGGTTGGATTTGAGATTTATACTTACATGTTTAATTTGAATTATTTCTAAGTTACTATCTTATGAATAAGTTAATAGTTATATTATTTTTGAGATTGATCAAGATGTTTTGGGATTGGCTAATAAATATGGTAAATATATTCTATCTGCTAAGTAAAACTATATATATTTGTTTCAAAAAGTATATCCCACTAGACACCTCACTAGCCCATACTAGTGTGTGTGATAAGTAGGAATTAATTATTGAGGCATTGTCTTACTCTTTTTGTTTTACCATTTTCAATAAACAATACGTTAGCAGACCTTCAAGAAGACTCCTAAGGCTCAATAGCTGTAACTGACAGTATAAAGCTTCTGGGCCTTGCTTTATGCAATCTTTTTCATATATTGCCACGCATCAGGACTACATTCATTTGGTACTTCTTTTACTTTCTCTGTTTTTTTTATGTTATCTGTCTTGACGAATGTGTTACATCTTTTACTTTTTGTTTACCTTATCTATACACTATCTTAGAGTTCTGGTAATGGTTCTAAGGAACTTAGGTTGCATATAATTGAATTATTTGTAGATCCATGATGCTATAATGACAATTTCTACAAGTTTAGTTATGATTAATATCGATTGACATAGTGAAATCCAAATTGCTATTATAACTGTTATCAATCAGCGACATGTTGTTTTATAACCATGTTAATTGCAACTAATCCTTCCTAACATAGTTTGCATGTGAATGTGATATATGATGGTATATGATATGGTTACAGATGATAAGCTGTTTCTTTTTTCAACCATGATAGCTTTAACTAAGGTTGGTTGCCTTTCTATCATGGTTAACCTTTTAAAAATGTAATTGCTTCTAAATAATCATGATAGGTATATTTATAAGTTTTATCCCCTTTCTATCATGGTTAGTTCTAGTGAGATAAGTGAGGTGGTTATAAGAGGCACACTCATTTAAAAACGAGGCAAATGTCTATGTGCATGACTTTAAATATTTAATTTACTGCTTGCCTGGATCATACGTGCCTCTTGTTATTCGTTTTGTTTGGCATATCACATGTATATTAATACCTACCCCATTCTTGTCTTTTTAATTTGTTCACTTTCTTAATTTTACCATGTACAAGTGTTTTCTTTCTCTACTATTTAGGAGGTGTTTGGGTAATAACCAAACCATGGTCTTAAAAATGTTTTTACGGTATACAAAGTAAATATGTGGAGGAAATTGTCTCGTTTTGCGGAAAAGTGCTTTTTAAAAGCACTTATTGGTGTTGCCAAACAATCAATAGTGAAGCATCAAGCATGGATTTTCCTTCCTCTCTGTTGTGCTAGATTCAAATTTCATGATGAATTGATCTTGTTTGTCATTCCTTCTTTCATAACGGTTTTATTTTTCCTTTTTCTTAAAAGACATTACACTTTTTTTTAAAGTATATGTTGTGTGAGATTTTTAGAATCTCTAAAGGAATTTAAATTTATTGGTAAGCCATGTAAGATTATGGAAGTCTCTGCAGATACAATAATAAGGTTGTTCAAATTTGTTTTAAAAAAAATAATTTTAACTCAATATTTACAAATGAAAATAAAACAAAAAAATCTTTTTAAAATAATATGTTTTCTTGACTTTTAGGATCTTCGCAGGCTCTAATAATTATTCTTCAATGTGAGATTATGAAAATCTCTACAAGAAGTGTGATTCAAAATTTCTTTAAAAAAAATAAATATTTTTCCAAATAAAAATAAAAATAGTTCTTTTTGTTAGGGAAAAAACTTAGATCAAGTTACTTTTGTCCATTATGTCAAGTTTTCTAGTCATACATGGTCATTTGTTCTTTTTTCTTTCATATAGATTTATAATTAAATACTATTTGATGCTAAATTTCAAAAATAGAATACATGATCATGTGTGATTGGAGAACTTGACATAATGGGTATAAAGAATTTGACATAAATATTGTTCGTTCATTAGCTAAAAAATGCAAACCCATGAAAAATATCTTTTTTAAAATAAATTAAATAAATCTTTTTCCAAATGTCACACATTTTTACCTGGAATTACGTAGAATTTTATCCTAGTCTTTTATCATAAGTCAAGTCCAGCTGTATAAATAAATAATTGTTTATATTTTTATTTCTTTTTTTTTTTTTAACGTAGGTTTTGATCCTAGGCTTTTATCATAAGTTAAATCCAGCTATATAAATAAATTATTTTTTTCATTTTATTTTTCTCTTTTAATAGATAAAAAGTCTTTCTCTTTATTGTTTATATTTTTATTTCTTTTTTTAGAATAATTAAAATATAATAAAAGGTCATATTAATTTTGAGTAATTGATTTTAGGTAACCGTTCCTATGAATGGATGCTATGGGGTATCTAACACCTTCTCCGTGCACAATCAAATCTTAGACACTACTCACTGTCTTTTTATAAAAAGTTTTCAAAATTAACCTTCTAAAATTTTAGCAGCGAATCCCTTTTTGTTTTCCTTAACGGGAAGACGGGAAATGGGCCAAGACAATAATATTAATTAATAACTATACATATAAATAAATTTAACCCATAGAGTTACGAACAGCGGGTTACATAGAATGAAAAGTTAAAAAATTCCATAATGGTTGCTATAGATTCTTATGGTTGAAAATACAAGTTGGTATATAAACTCAAGCAATTTTGTTCACCATAATCAATTAAAATGTAATCATGAATAAAGAGCCAAACTATATAAATTTAAAATAAAAAAACGATAAAAGAAACAATAAAAGGGGGACAAGGCTACTTGTTTCCAGTAAGGGGAAAAGAACCAAAGGGGTACGGTAACTTGGGCTTGAAGACTCAGTAGTCGGTGGGCTTGACATAGTCAAGCTTGTTGTCTTGGTTGGCTTTGTATCATACCTAGCTTGGTGATGCTATCCCACATAATTCTTCCAAAACTAGTGCTTCTCAAACAGCAGATGTACCTCTTCAATGGGCACCCTCTTCGTCTCCGGCAAGAAGAAATACACCACAGTGCACGTTATCACTATCAACGCCAGCAAATAGCAAGAAGATGACGTACTTGAGATGGCATAGTGAAACCAAAAACAACTGTGCCACTAACGCAGTGAAGATCATGTTCACACACACCACCACACTTTGTGCCGATGATAACTCTCCATTTTAATATATTTAAAGGCATTTTTGGGTGTATTATTAATGACATTTTGAATGATTTTTATGAGCTAATTAAAGAAATTAATTTGGAGCATTATTTGGGGGATTTTCTTATAAATATTTTATTTTTAAGTAAATAAAAGTAATTAATAATAGTTTTAACATTTAGTTGATTTTATCTCATCTTATTTCATTTTTTTTTATTTCACTTTTCTTTCCTTTTCTTTATTTTTTTTATTTTGATTTCCTTTTCAGTTTTGCTTTATGTATTTTTAATATTTCCTTTATCTGTCTGCTGATGGCCAACACAACGTTTTGAGAAGAGAAAAGTTTGAAATCTGAGGACTAGCGGAACGACAGTGTTTGGACAATAGAACGATGGTATCGTTTTGTAGGAAACATTAAAAATTAGGAATAGGAATTAAGATTGGGATTCAACAAAACTATTAAAAGAGTGTTTATTATAAGAGATTGCTTGTTACTAAATCAATATATGTGGGATTGGAAAATATAATTGGAAGAAGTGGTATTCACTAATCCCATCTTTATAGGCTTGCCTAATCCTATGTAATAAATAATTACTCATGTTAAATACTATTTTAATGACTTTTTTTAATTATAATATTAATCCCCCTCCCCTGTATTCAATGTTTCGTAACAAACGGATCAAGGGTTTTGGTCTGGGGTTGGATCTGGACAAAAAAACAGAGGCGTTTTCCACTGTTGAGGATCGTCTTCTTCGCTGGTTTTGGAGGAGTGGTGCGTCGTCGCGGGTGTCTTCTTCTCCAACCTAAGCACGACAGTGTCGAAAGAGGGAGGAGACGCCGAACTGGTAAAGGGAGAGGAGACTGGTCTTGCAGCTGAGGAGATCTCCAACGCTGGATCTGGGATATGCAAGGAGGCGCCACTGGATCTTCTTCCTCTGAAGGTGGCTGACGAGTTCTGCAGGAGGAGAGGACGACGTCATCGCCGTCGACTGGTTCTACGATGGAGGCTGGGGGCGACGACTTCGTGTTGCAGAGAGAGCACGCGCATGGGACGAGCTCAGGGAGAGGAGACCAACGACCACTGTGCTGTAACTCGGGGTGATTTTTGACGGCAAGTTGGACTAGAAACTCCATTGTTACAACGATGGTTATCGTTTTCCTTTCTTTTCTTTCGTTTCCATTATCCACTGTGCTGTCGGATTGTGAACTGCTTACATTTCGTCTTAATTACACCAATTTTTTTTCTATTTTAAAGATATATATTTAAATCCAAACTTAAACTTAAATTGTTAACTCTGTTAATAATATTCTAAAAATATATTTTTTAATTAAAAGTTATATTAAGATATTATTTATTTATTGATTTACTCTTCATAATATTAAATCTTTAAATTTTGACTAAAAAATTTTAAAATTTTCTTAATTTTATTTTTAATTTTTAAAAATAATTATTTATTTTGTATTTTGACCATATTCAGATAGAAAATTAATTAACTTAATTAATGTAGACATAAAATTTGAATGAAAATTTGATTAATTTTTTAAATAAATTTATAATAGACTAAATATGTTGTAAATGTTTCTAAGAAAATTTTTATTTAAAAATTTAAAATTATAAATTTAAATAATTTTATAAATAAAAAAATTATATTATATGATAAAAAAATATTTATTTAGTATATTTTTTAATCATTTAAAAGAAACCTAAATAAATATGTTTCGTTATGCGGTAAAAGATTACAATTATAAAATTTGAAAATACATGTATTAAAATTATTTTTTATTGTATAAAATTTTTTTTTGACAAATATAAATTTTTAAATAACTTTTATATCAAGAAGGAGTATTTTGGTCAAAACAGAAGTTTAAAAATCAAGCTTCACAGTTCCCTAACAGTAGGATAGATGGAAATAAAATATCAAATATACAACAAAAGTTTGTGTAACATGTATTTTAATTTCAAAAAAGCTTTATATATATTTTCAAATTCAAAATCAAAGGGATACTTCTGTAATTTAGGTAAATTAAAGGGCAAGTTAGAGTATTTTACTCATAATTTAATTTATCCTATTTGTTAAATTATAAGTATATGCATATAATTGTATTTTTATAAAAAATTTCTTTCACAAAAATTCAGTTTGTTAAAGAACTTAAAACTTTAACAGATGAATATAAATCTTTTTTGCGACAGGATTAGATTATATAAGTTGAGATTTTTCATTATACCTTATTAAAGAAGTCTATATATGCTGAATGTGATATTTATCAAAACAGATAAACACCAAATACTCAAAAATAATTTAATCAACCCATTTTAGTTTATATGGTAAAATCTCATCCTATTACCTTAATTATTAGTAATTATACGTAACCAATATATCGTTTCCCTTATTTACAGAAGTTTAAAACATACTATTCTTGTTTTGTAAATATATCATATCATTTTGAATATTATTTGACAGCAAAATATAGGGTATTATATTTTAGATGGATAATATTTACATAAAATTTTTTCTATTTATTATATTAAATTTTCTAATCACACATGACCATGTGTTGTGTTTTTTCACACATACCATGTGTTATATTTTTAAATATGCGATTTGAAGAATTTGAGATAATAAATACAAAAAAATTAGCCTAAATATTTTGCTTTTAGGATAAAAGATGAGTCATTGTAAATAAGTTGTTGCTTGTTATATATATACACACACTTAAGAGGTTGTACATTTACCTGTAGTTCCATTGTTTGAACACTCCTAAACTTTTAGCCATTTTTCTACCGTGGTAACGTCACATGACTAAAGCTTTGACGTTTAGATTTATACTACCCTGGTCCTTAATATAAGATTTTATTTGATTTTTATATTGGTCCTAAATATAAGACCCCAATCCATTTTATCTCTTATATTTACTCAATTTTTTTCAAGATAGTCCTTCTAATAATTATAGTTTTAACCAACATACTTAATTAGTAAGGATATTTTAGGAAAGACAACACCTATTTATTACAAATAACTAACTTAGCTTCTTTTCTTAATTTTCTCAAATTAGTCAACTGGTTCTTATAATTAGGACCGGAGGTAGTATTTAATATACCTTCTTTTTCCACTAAAACTGAAACAAGTGGATTTTTTTTCTATTTTTGTGACGATTTTTTATGCATTACTTGCTCTCCATTTTGTTATCAAATCTTTAAATTTTTTAATTTAAAAATCCACTTGTTTCTATTTGATTGGAAAGAAGTAAGTATATAAATTCAAGTACTTGAGTTTTCTTGTATACTAATTATTTCACCATATGGCCAATCTTATCAAATATATATAAATGGTTATTACATATTCTTATATGGTGGTTTTGGGAAAAAAATAATGTATCTAATTTGTTACTTTGAAAATCATTTTAAATGCACATGCACTGCGGGCAATACTAGTCATGGCTCTTCCTTTTCATGGTGGGTTTTGAAGTCACAAACTTCATAAGCATTTGTGTAGGTAGTTTTCAGATAAACAAAAAGATATATACTTTCTATTTTTTTTTTTTAGCTGAATATACTTTCTAATTATTTAAGTTGTTTAAGCACAATAAAATCAAAAGAGAGATTGCCTAAGATATTTAAAAGATAGCACCCGAGTATTGTCCTGTTTTACTTTTAAATAATTAAAAATTTAATTTACGACTTGACCTATCTCATCTCAATAAATTAAAATTATAGGTGCATAATTATTTTTTATCCTCACAAAAATTTAATTGGTTAATGAATTTAAAACTTTAACAGATAAAAGATAAATCTTTTTTTTACTTCAAAGGTTAATGCAGTTAGTTCATTTGGAGATTTTAAAAGAATAAATAAATAAATACACTTGCTAAAATTTAACTTAAAATGATGTAACATTGTTTTTGAAACAAATTCAGTAATATTATTGAGGAAAAATCTCTTAAAAGGATACTTAAATAACCCAAACTTTTGTTGGAGCCATTAAATGTATCAAATTCTAAATCATGTCACATAATTCCAAAAAAGATTTTAAAATTTATGAAATGACTCGAATGGCCCTTTTATTAGAAACCAAAAGAGAAGAATTCTAAATTGATATGCTTTATTTTGTAGTTCACATGTTTAAATTCTAAATTAAAACTTTTTGTTTCCATAACATTCTTGCATAAATTTTTAAATAAAACTTGATCATAATATAATTTTAAAAATTAATAAGTTCAATTATGTAGTTAATAAATTTCAATTCTAAACTAACCACTTTATATCTCCAAAACACAATTAAATAAGTCTTTAAATAAAATTTAGTCACAATGTAACTTTAAAAATAAACATGTTTCATTTCATTATTAACACGGTTCAATTCTAAATTCACACATTTTTATCTTCATAACACACTTCATTAAGTCTTTTAATAAGACGTAATCACAATACATCTTAAAAATTGATACGTTCTAGTTTAGAGATAAACACATTTCAATTCTAAAATAATAATTTTCTATCTCCATAACACACTTGTAATAAGTTTTTGAATAAAAATTTATCACAATATAATATTGAGAATTAATATGTTTCATTTCACAGTTAATATATTTTAATTCTAAAGTAACAATTTTCTGTTAGGATGAAACTAAGGATTATAAGAGAGAAAGATTTAGTGTAAAAACTAACTCATCATTGCCTCTTTAATTGATTTTCTAACTTGTAATGGTAAGCGTCAAGTTTTTCTCGCTTAAAGCTCTTACACAAGGCAAAAATAATACTCCTCTGGTCTTTAATATAGGACCCAATTGTTGAGTTGATTTTGGTCTTAAATATAAGACCCATTTCTCATATTTATCAATTTTCTCTAAATTACCCTTATAGATATTCCCTCAACCATAATCAAGTAGGAGAGGAAGAGTGGGTATTAAGAAAGATGATTATGGTATTTTAAGACAAACGTGTCATATTTTTTATAATTAACTAACTTACCTAACTTCCTTAATCTAATCAAATTAGTTAAATGGGTCTTATATTAAAGACCGGAGGAGTAATAAAAAATCTCAATTTTCTAGGTTTCTAATGAAATAAAATGAGTATTAGAGTTATCTCATTAAATATTAAAATCACTCTAGGTCGTGTTGACAAATTCAGTAACCTGAGTAAGAATCGGTACTATTTAAGTGTCTTTTTAAGATAACTCTAATATCTCATTATTTTTGTGTGTGTGTATGTGTGCGTGAGCATGAAGTCACCAAAAACGCCAAGATCATAGCCGAATAGAGAGCCTTCCCACGATACAGGAAAAGATGAAGTAGCCTGTAATGTAAATCCTCCGCCAGCCATTTTATTTTATCAATATTTTCTTTGCAATTTGAATGTCCATGTCGTCTTACAGGATGATCGATGTTTAAATACTACTACCTCTATCCTTAATATAATACATAATTAACTTATGTAGAGAGATTAAAAAAGTTAGTAAATTACCTCAAAGTATTTATATTGATCATTCTTCTCTAAATTAAACTAATTTGTGACTCTTATAAATTGATGCATAATATAATGATACGTGGAAGTATTTTAGAAATATCATGCAATATGTGTTATAATTAAGTAGTTTAATAACTTTGTTAATCTCTTTAAATTAAATCTTATACTACCTCCGGTCCTAATTATAAGACCTAGTTGACTAATTTGAGAAGATTAAGAAAAAAAATTAAATTAGTTATTTGTAATAAATATGTGTTGTCTTTTCTAAAATATCCTTACTAATCAATTATATATTGGTTAGGACTACAATTATTAAAAGGACTATCTTGAAAAAAAATACATAAATATGAGAGACAAAGTGGATTGAGATCTTATATTTAGAATCAAAATAAAAGTCAAATAGGGTCTTATATTAAGGACCGGAGATAGTATTAAAGATCAGTAATGTGTTTGTGAAGTGATAGAATTTGAAACAGAAAATGGTTAAATGAGGGTCATTTTAGTCTTTATGCGGTGTTCGCACACCTTATTCAATTAAGACCAGTGCTGGATCTGATATTCTACACACCCCCCTCATAATCAAACATATTTTTTGTCCTTTAAATTTTTTAATTTTACCTCGAATAAAATATAAATTGAAGATGTTTTTGGCAAAAAATAATGTTTTAAATTAAAATTAATAAAATACTTGAATTTTAACTTCAAACCCATCTCTGCGGACACCACATGTGATAGTTCATCTGATTTCAAACAATAGTTACTTTAAAATTAAACACGTAGATTAAGAAAATTAATAAACAAATATAAAGTGGCTTACCGGGGAAAACAAAAACAAATACAAAGTGAAATCCTAAAGTGACGATTAATTGGAAACCAAGGCAAGACCCCAAAAAATTATTGTTTAGAAACAAAGAGAACAGGTTTTGGATCATTAATTCATTGTGGCTGGTTTGATGGCTTTCATTACCACTTAGTATTGTTCTTAATAGAAGGGGAGCGGTTATGTCAATTTAAATATAAGGTTTTGAGTTTGAGCTCATGTGAAATGTAGAAAATATTTTTAGAAAAGTCACTCTTCTTTGAGGCCTGACCAGACTTAAATTTACATTAATCAAGATTCAATGTACAAGAGTTACTTAAAAAAAAAATTTGAAGACAACAAGCATTGTTGTTTGCTTCATACTATTACGATATAAAAATTCCAACAGACCAATTTCTTTGTTTTTATTTTTTTGAAAAACGAAATGAAAATCATATCTAAGATTATGCAAGAAGACCTGCACCAGTAAAAATTTCTTTGTTTTTTTTAATATATACACATAAATATCCTCTTATTAGAGATAATCCTATTGAAGAAACAGTTAGACACTAAATGTGAACATTTCTAGTTAAGTAGCTTTATAGATATGGGATGATTTAAAAGGGAAGTACTAAACCAAAAGAAAAGAAAACCTCACCGGCTTGTTGGATCCAATTTTGGAGTGCTGAAGAAGGATGGTAGGTATTTGTTTTCGTTAGGGATTAGTTTTTAGATTAATAGTTAGTTTATACTACGTCTGGTCTTAATTATAAAATTTCGTTTATAGACTAAAAATAAAATCTTATAATTAGAATTGGAGGTAGTAATATTTTTACCACTAAAGTTTTCCTTAAAATTAATACAATATATACCTAATTTTTTGGAACAACTCAATAACACAGTGCTAAGTTATCAGGGTTACAAAAGTTATAATATTATACTATTTTCATCACAAAATAATTAATTAACTTAACACTATATAGTTCAAATTTGAAATAATTATAAAATCATAATCTATATACTTTTCTATTGTAATTAAAGGCTAATTAAAAAAAATAGCAAAGTGCCATGTAATGTAAGTTGCTGCTATGTTTTTACTTTTGAGTTAATTTGACAAACCTTTTTTTCCTATTAGGACACTACTAACATAAATAATACAAAATGATTTATTTATTTCATAGGAGACATGGTTCAGCATAACCAAGTATAAAAAGCCAAAAACACAGGTGAGCATAAAAAAAAAATAATTGAGCGGTTGAGTGGGGCAAGTGAGGAGTACTTCAACAATAGAACAACTATGCCTAGGATAACCAAGCATCCACTACAAAATATTTGACTTTCAAGGGTGACTTTTGTCGCCGCTGAAAAGTTTTAGCGACGACATTTTGTCGCCACCAGGTCGTTGCTGTAGCGGCCGTGGTTGAAACTTATCAGCAGTGACTTAATAAAATCACCGTTGAAAGTCTATTTTCAGCGGCGACTAAACATTCGCCGCTGAAAGCCTACATTCAGCAGTGACACTCTGAAAGATGATGAGTTTGCCATATGGCAATGTCACCACTGAAACATAAGAATTGGCGACGCCTAATGTCACCATTGATTGAGGATTCAGTGGTGACAATCTCTATCGCCGCTCAAACCTCAATCAGCAATGACAATATACGTCGTCGCTGAAAGCATAATCGGCGGTGACAATATACGTCGCCGTTGAAACCTCAATCGGCGCTGCCTATTACCTTTTTAGCCAGCAGTGACATAATGTCACCGCTGAAAGTTTAATTATTTTTATAATATATTTATTGTACAATTTTTTATTTATATTTCTAATAAATATGATTGTAAAGTTTAATAAAAATAAAGTAATTAACTGAAAAATATAATATATTAAATAATAAGATTTATAACCATCAAAGTGTTTTTATGTCCTTAACAAAAATAAAAATTTTTCAATTAAAAGATACATTATATAATGGAAAAGGAAAATTACTTAAAGGGATCAATACTAGGGACGCTAGAAGTAGGAGTATTCGCAGGAGCATTTAATTGCATCTTTTGCATAAAAGCAGTGAACTGAGCTTGTATTCTCTGCTCCATCAATTGCTCCATCCTTTGTTCAAGTTGTGTGTGCTCTGCTTCCATCTTTGCTCGCTCTGCTGCACGTTCTGCTTCCATTTTTTCTCGCTCTGCTCATGTTCTGCTTCCATCTTCTCTCGCTCTGCTGCAAGATTTGCTTCCATTTTCTCTCGCTCCTCTTGAAATCTTCTTTCAAACTCTTTATACAATTGGGTGTGCATATTCTCAAGCGAATCACTAGATTGAGTGTGAGGTCTCTTCCTTCGAGGCTCTGCTCCATAACCTTTTCCTCTAACATATCCTGACCTCTCACTAAGAACAACTGTCAATATCTCATCAGAGGTCATTTGAGCATCACTCTCTAAGGATTGCCGCTGAACGAGCTCATGCATGTGATCCTATAATTTCAAATTACAAATAAAATTAATGAAAAAAATAAAGTTATTTAATTAAACATAAAAGATAAATATAACATATACACGAATCTCTTCAGATTGTGGATCCGCCCACTCTAACTGGCCATCTGCAGTCTTCCTAGTATGTGTTATCTCCCAAACCTGATCTGGGGGCGCAGGTTGTCCAATGGTGGGGTCTCTCTATAAAACATAATATACAAAAATAACAAATCTTGGAAAATGAAAAAATTGATAAGAAAAACAAAGTCAAGTGTTCGGTAACTTACTACAAAGAACTCAACCTCTGCAAATGATCGGGGACCACATGTCTGCTTTGTCACTTGTTTTCCTCGGTTTTGTGTGTTTCTAGCACTTTTATTCTATATCAAATTTGAGTAACTACTAAGTATATTGAATGATATAATTGTATTATCTATTTAAATAGTTAGTATTTAGTAAGATACCTTAAATGGATTTGACTGAAAATATGTTAATAACCACTCCCAATCTTCAAAACTTACAGTTTGAGGTGAATTTGCCAACCTTTCTTCATCAGTGTCAAATTTCTTATAGTGGGTATGCAAGTTGGTCTTCCAATTTCTGAAAGCATTTTTCAATGTAGTCACTATCATTTTTTGAAACTTTTCTTCATTTGTTGCAGCAGCAGGTAGAAATTTTTCCTAAAATAAAAATCAACATCAACATCAGTACTTGTCTTGAAAGCATAAATAAACTAAGATATATATTTACTAAACATAAATTGTACCTTCACTTTTAGAATCATGACGTCAATATAATTTGTGTAAACATTCTTCCATTCAGCACAATCCTTCAAAGATATTGTGGTTCTAACAACATAACCACATTAATTACCTAACTCTCTTGCTCCTGGCCCTACTGCTCTTGTTGTGTCATCAGTAAAAGTAAGTTGAATCTTTGCTCCAAATTTAGTCATTAAGTTCACATTGAGTGGCTTATAAACTCCTCTACCTTTCTTAATTATATTAGAAAAGCCTATCATTCAAGTGAAAAAAATAATACAGTCAAAAGCATGTGATGTTGATTAGTTACTTATATTATATAAAAGTAAAAAAATTTTACCTATACTACTATTTTGAGTAGGGGGAGAGTCAGCAGGCAATTCCTCAAATTGTGCTTATAGTGATTGAGGTGAAATGATATGTCTAATTATAGGGGTAGAGTTAGTACCTCCACTACTTGTGCTGCCATGTCGTGTGAAGGAAGAGCTTCTCCCACCTCGTCCTTTCTTTAGCCCTGATATATCCTGCAATAATGAACAAAATGATTATTTTCTATGATAATAAAAACTACTCTTTAAGAAAATAGTACATATTAACAAAAATTACAAAATCTAACTTGTTAAGAATATATTACTAAAAACTACCATTTATAAGGATTGAAGTTTCATTTTGTTGAGTCCTCCGTATTAACAAAAATGACAAAATCTAACTTGTTAAGAATATATTACTAAAAACTACTATTTATAAGGATTGAAGTTTCATTCTGTTGAGTCCTCCATGGTACTTTCACTTGTATCATTATCTTCTATTTCATCTTCTATGTCACTTTCTTCTTCAGTATCACTATCATTACCATCAAACACATCTTCTTCATCACTATCTTCATGAACTAGTGAATTAGATTCACTATCATTAATAAATCCAATCTCCGTAGTATGAATATTACTTCTTTGTGATGGTTCTCCTACTTGAATGAAGGTTTGGGGTTGTACATCTTCTCCACACAAGTCAATAAAGATATCATGTTGTATAACACTTGCATTTAAGTCAACCACCAATTGTTGATAAGGCTCTTCATCAATCATTCCAACATTAATGCCATTAACAACATTAACATTCTCAATCGGCATATTGAACAAGTCACGTGGATTCGTTCTGACAACAACAATCCAACCAGGTTCAACAATGTCATCCACATAAAAAACTTGCTCTGCTTGAGATGCTAAAATAAATAGTTCGTTGGTTTGTAATAAACATTGAGTGTTGATACTTGTGAACTCATACTTATCCACCTTGTATCCTTTGCCATAATTAGCGACATCCCACCAGTGACACTTAAACAGGTATAATTGTTTGTTCTCTATGTAAGATAACTCATAAATATGCTCTAACACACCATAATATTCTTTATTAGCATTAGTATCATCACCCTTAGCCATGACTCCATCATTTTGAGTTTTTTTTCTTGTTGCCCAATCTTTTGCATGAAAATGAAATCCATTGCCTATGAACATAGAATAACGATTGACCATTCTCGATGGACCAATTGATAAACTTCTGAGTTCAGGACTTACAAGGCCTTGTGTGGACAACGCTATCACCTATTAAAGAAGAACCATTCCTTAAATATGTATTAATATTATTAATATAAACTCTAAAGTTCAAAGTATAGAACTTACTCATGAACGAAACCAATCAGGAAACTCTTTACTCTGTCTTTGCTCACTCATTAATCCTCGAGCTTCAAGTTATCTTCTATGTTCCTAAATGTTTTTCACACAAGTGAGAAAAAATATAAATTATAACAAATTCATTCTTGTTAAGTTAAGTTGACGTACTCTATGAATGGCCAAGTTTCTTCACAATTTTTGGAGCACATACATTCTTGCTTGACAATACTCTTCATAAGAAAGAGAGATTTACTCAAAATGTCCTTTAGCTATACCACTTTTCTTGAACACTGAAAGGTCATTACTGATATGATTATCATTAATGTCATCATTCTGATGCTGCACATTAAATTTAGTAGGAATGTCTTTCAAGTATCATGAACAAGAAGTTAGACTTTCATCTGCCAAATATCCTTCTGCAATTGATCCTTCAGGTTGAGCCTTATTACCAACATATGACTTGAGAGTTCGCAAATACCTACAACAAAAAGTTGAGCCTTATTGAATGGTTTTAAATGATAGATTATAAATATAATTATAAAGTAACCTTGTTAAAGTGAATTACCTTTCTATGGGGTACATCCAATGATATTGAACTGGCCCACCAACTTTTGCCTCTCCCGCTAAGTGTATAGGCAAGTGAACCATTACGTCAAAAAAGGCCGGTGGGAATACAGTCTCTAGCTTGCACAACGTTATTTCTATTTGACTTTGAAGTTTGTCAAGTTCTTCACATGTTAAACACTTTGAACAAAGATTTTTGAAAGATCTTCCCAATTGTATTATTGGTTCACATACTTGGGAAGGTAGTAACCCACATATTGCAATTAGAAATATTTCTTGCAATAGTACATGGTGATCATGACACTTCAAACCAAATATTTTTCGCTCATAAATGTTGACACACCTTGAGATATTAGATGCAAAAGCATCAGGTACCTTTAAGTTAGCCAAGAATTTACAAAGGGATTGTTTCTTTTCAAGGGACAATGTATAAGGAGCAAGAGGCTTATAAACATCATTACCATTCTTAATCAGGTGCAAATTACTCCTCATACCCAAGTCCACCAAATCATACCTGCTTTTTAATGTGTCCTTCATCTTTCTAACTAAATCCATCACCGTCGACACAAGATTATCAGAAACATTTCTTTCTATATGCATCACATCAAGATTATGTCAAATTAACAAATTTTTCCAATAAGGCAATTGGAAAAATGCTTTTTTTCCTCCAATTATAAGCCTTACAATCTGTAGGGAACTTTCGTTTTTGGCTTTTCCCAAATGACATATTACCCAATTGTTCTAATTGCATAAGTGCTTCATCTCTAGTTAGTGGAATTGGTGAAGTCTTGAGTTCTTCTTTCCCATCAAATGATTTTGCATCTTTGCGTCATGGGTGATTTTGTGGAAGAAAATGCCTATGACCCATATAAGATAACTTGCTCCTTAATGAAATGCAATGTGTGTCTTTGTGACAACAAGGGCATGCAAACTTGCCTTTAGTTGACCATCCTGAAAGATTTCCATATGCAGAAAAGTCGTTTATTGTCCACAACACTACTGCATACATAATAAAATTTGATTGAGAAAATGCATCATATGTTTGCACCCCTACTTCCCACAATTGTTTCAGCTCCTCAATCATTGGTTGTAAGTAAACATCTATTTCATTACCTGGATACTTTGGACCAGGAATAAGAAGTGTCATCATAAAGTATGGGCTTTTCATGCAAAGCCAAGGTGGCAAGTTATATGGTACCAAAACTACAAGCCAAATGCTATGATTGGCACTCATATTCCCAAAAGGTTGAAATCCATCACTTGCCAAACCTAATCTAACACTTCTTAGATTAGTAGAAAAGCTAGGGTATTGTTGGTCAAAGTGTTTCCAAGCAAGGGAGTCAGCTGGATGTCTCAATACACCATCATTTGTGTGCTTTTCCTTATGTCACCTCATTTCTTTAGCTGTATCTCTTGCCATATAAAGCCTTTGTAGCCTAGGTGTCATCGGAAAGTGCCTTAAGACTTTCTGGGAATTTTTTTTTCCTTTTTTCTTGTTCAACTTCCATCTAGGCATCTTGCACTTAGGACATGATTCTTCATTTTCATGTTCCCCCCAATATAATATGCAATCATTTCCACAAGCATCAATTTTATTGTAATCTAAACCCAAATCACGAATTATCTTCTTAGCTTCATAGAATGAGTTTGGCACTAAAGCACCTTTTGGGAGAACATCTTTCAATAGGGCCAATAGTGCATCCATGGATTTATTGCTCCAATGGTTAAGGCACTTCAATTGAAGCAATTTTACAATAAAAGACGAGTTTGATATCTTATGACAACCTAGATAAAGTTCTGTTTCTGTATCCTTTAATAGGTCATAGAACCTTTTGGCATGCACATTAGGCTCTTCACTCTCATTTAATTCATTGTGCATATCATTCATAGAAGGGACATTATACGCATCACATACCATCCTTATAAGGTTCTCCTCCTCATAAGTATCATGTTCTACTACTGTACCTGAAGTCTCACAATCACTTTGACATCTAATGATTTCCCCATACAAGTCCCACACCTTATAACTATCCTAGAAACCCTTACTCAATAGGTCAACCCTGACATCTCTTCTCGCTTTCAATATAACATTCATACATTTTTTTACAAGGACAACGTATTTTGCTTGTCACTTCCTTCTGAGTAAAAGCCCATTCGAGAAAACCATCTGCTCCTTTAATGTATGTCAGGTTGCCTCTGTCTTTAATATCTAACCAACTTTTATCCATTTCTATTTCATAAAAGTCTGAAGATTAATATAAGATAGGAAAAAACAATAAATATTAAAGTGCAAGAAATAAATATATAGTTATATAAATCCCACAAATATTATGAACGTGACAGATTTCAAGCTAATATCTCTATATAAACAAGCATGGTCTTAAAATAAAATGAGATTATCACATTTGAGGCACAAATTCATAATTCTTTTGGGAAAAATCAAACATATAATCAAATAAGATTACCTACAATACATGACTCTATTTATATTTTAAATGGCTTTGAATGACCGTTACAATGAACTTTGAAAAAATATAATTAAGCTAAACACATTCACAATTAAATTCCATTCTCATGGACAATTATCAAGAGACCTCCCAACTAAACCGTACTCCATTTTCCATATGCATAGAAGTATTTTCAAGCAATGCCCAGAAGACACATACCATTTAAGAAGGGCATTGTACACTTGCAGTTATAACCCAAATGGAACATGCATTTATGAACATGTTTAAACAATCACATCAAAGCTGGTATGACAGGACATCATCGTGTTCATATCTTCTCACCCCAAAACGTAACCAGGTCTTATGATTTAAACATATATTACAGTGAACTTCATTAATCTCTCATCACATCACATGACTGCAACATCAAAATTTCTGTGCCAGCCACTTAACACTAACCAACATTTTAAGCATTGAAAGGATAGACCAACACCAAACTCATGTTAAAACGCAGTTGAAGTATCACTCTTAAAATTCAGAGACAACGACCCCCCCAACACATTACACTACTAAGCTATCTTATCGCCTCATGTCCTCCACAAAGTTGGCACTGTCCTCCAAACAAATATCACCTTTCTTTTCTTTTTAAATTGTAGTTCGACCTCGCACGCAGGTTAGTCAAAATTTCAGGGGCATTAAGATTTATTTCATTAGATAGCGACGAATTCTTGCTTGGTTTCAAATTTTCACCGATGACCATCTAGAGAACTAAGTTTGAAACCATACAAATTAGATAAACCATAGGTACCTCTAAATAGTATTGTGACTGTTAGAATTACTTGTACTAGCCATAGGTTGCTCTTCATAAAATGAGTTGTTGGAATTAGCATCGGTGGTATTTATAAGTAGCCAAGTTCAATTTTTTTTGTTGTTTGCAAAGCTTTCTCTGACCGTGGGAAAGATCCTTTCTAGGAGGATTTTAGACTAAAGGTAATTTTTCATTGATTATCTGTAGATTATATTAAATCTGAAAGGGAATTTTTTTTTTTAAAAAAAAACACTACAACGTAACTCTCAATGAATAGAAAGAACAAGAGGAGATAAAGGAACTCACATAATCAATCACAGCAAACTAGTGAAAAACGCAAATCTAAAAATGCAGAACAAGCTTTGCTAGCTTCGGCTTTTGTCTTTTCTCAAGCTTTGGCTTGCCCTTCTGTAACCAAAAAGATGAAGAAGAGTTTAGTTCCCTTGCTTGAAGCGAGAAGAAGAAATGAAAAAGACGAGACTTTGTGATGTTTTACCTGATTCGATGACTTTACTTCCCTTGTTGCGTGGCGTTGGTGAGTGAGTGCACGGAGGGAAAAATGAGGCAAATGAAATTTTCAGGGGATGGGGTGGGTTAAACAAATTGTTTTAGGTTTCAAAATGACAAATTTTATATAACAAAATAATTCACTAAACTCACCAAAACACGTGTGGCTTCAGCGGCAAGGGGGGCGGATCTTACTAGGAGTTCATTGGTTTGGTCATTTTTTAACGTCTTTAGCAAAAATGAACGTGTGAAGAATAAATTGCCCATTTGTCATATTCGAACAGGAGACTTCAAGATTGAAACAAGCACAGACGGCCAATCAAGCTAACGAACTTTGACGAAACTGTTTCAGCAGAGAGTATATATATAACATACAACCATAAATATTACTTTAATAATAAGTGAAAGCATAAAATAAATACATTACTTTTCTTACATGGTAGCGATTTTTTGTTCCTTCTCGTGAAGTTATCCCTATATTTTGTTTGTTCATCTCTCAAGACGAGCTTTCATGATGTGAATTGGGCCAGCCAGCATTGTTATATGGCATTTCTTTTATAAAATAAAATAATAAAAGATAAAACATATGTATATGGATTATATTCACAACCCCTCTTATTTCAAAAAATTCTCATTTCTTCCCACCCCAAAATATTCTTCCTTTGCTTTGTATTTTTAAAAATATAACTTTTTATATAAAATAAAATAATACAATAAAATGAGCCACATATATATATATGGAGAGAGAGCATATACACATACAAATTTGGGTTATTTGGCGATAAAAAAATATTAGATCTGTATAAAGTTGAATGGATTGAATTATTATTAATAACCCACAATAATTACATGAGAAACTGATGCAGGAAACAAAGGGACGCATAAAATTAAAATAAATTTAGATAACAAACAAAGTATGGATCTGCAACCCGACTCATTTAGGCATTAGTGGGTATTGCAAGATTTTATAAGTATATTAGATTAATCACATTTTAAATAAAAAATATAAATAGTAATAATATTTAATTAACTACATACATTATTTTATTAACTATATCTCTCTCATATATTTTAATTAATTATATTATCTCCTTCAATAACTTTATTTCTCAATCCTCTTGTACATATGTTCATAATCAAATATCATTATGTCAATTAAATGTGCTCACAAAAATTTAATTATAATAATCTCCCTCATATATTTAATTATGTTCTCTCTTTCAATTATAATGTCCTTCTCTCTCACACACTTTATCTATTTTCTAATTATATTTACATCTACCTCTCACACACATTCTATCTTTCACTACTTTCCCCATCACTCAAACTTACATACTTTCTCATATGCGCCTCCGCTTCATTTCTCTCCTATGCACATATCTTTCTAATTCCATCTCTCAAACAATTTAATTATAGTATATGTGTTTTATACACACTCCAAACTCTCTTCCTCTCCCTTTCTCTCTCAAACACCACATTATCCTTCTTTTGGTCTCTCTCTAACACAACAATACATGGAAAAACAATAATTATCAAAGTAACTTAAACAAATAAAAGATTATAATATAAATTTTTTTAAAAAAAATTAAAAATGGTTAAAAAATGTGAAAAAACTTTCAACGGCGAGACTAAATGTCGCCGCTGAAACATACTTTCAGCGGCGACAAATAGTGTCACCATTGAAAGTGTGATTCAGTGGCGATGAAATGTCACCGCTAAAAAGATATCATGTGGTGACAATCGTTGTCACTGCTGAAAGTCTAGACTTTCAGTGGTGACAGGCTTTATCACCGCTGAAAGCTGCATCTACAGCAGCGACAATTATGTTGCCACTAAAAATTCTGACTTTCAATGACGACTTTTTATGCCGCCGCTGAAAGTTGTCGTTGAAAGTCCAATTTTTTGTAGTGATCGAAATACTTACCGAACAAAAGAGCAGTCTTTGTGTGCATTACACCAGTGTTTCCCAAAACCATATGACATAGGAAAAGAATACTCATTAGGATATAAGAAAGAAATGGGAAAAGAAATGCGAGGTCTTTCACTCATGGCTCAAAGCAATTTCAACGGAGAGTCCAGCTTCATCGGTCTGTCGAGACGCATCTTCACACATATTTCTATTTCATCAAGCTTGAGGTTAGTATGTAAAAAAAGTTTTGTCTTGGTTTATGTGAAATACACTTATAAATGATTCCAATGGTAAATCTAAATGAGGCTTTTATAGATATAGATTTGCCTTTGTTATCTGTGACTCAAATCAAGTGTTTATGTTTGATGCACTTTCATAGAATATAACACGTTTAGAACTTATTATTTTCAAATTAAAATTTAATATCACTCCCTGCATTGTTAATAAAATTATTGAGGTTTAAAACTCATTAGTTTTGGGGGAAAAAAAGATTTACCTTGCCTTTTTAAACCATCCATTGGGATGTCTCTGTAAATTTTGAAAAGCATAATTCAATATTGAATCGCTACAGAAAAAAAGGTAATTAGTGAGGAAATTTAGTGCCAAAATTTTATTTTGTTGATAATCCGTCACAAATTCTGTTAGTAAAATTAGTAACAGAATTTATTAACAACAGATTAGAAACAGGATTTTATCTTATCGCTAATTTTTATCACTATTTCATCATTAATCCATCACCAAAAATTATAACATAAATATATAAATTATTTTAATATTTATTATTAAAATAAAAATATAATATATGATAATTTTTCAGAAATATATTATATATAAATAAACTACAATATCATAAATACAAATAAGAATAAAATATATGATATACCTATTATTTTATTAAATATTTGAAAAAAATTAATTCTTAGTCACAAGAAACATAAACAGAAATATATATAATAATATATTAAATTACATATAAAATATATATTTGCGTTTTTAATTAGAAACATTATATGTGTGCGTGTGTGTGTCTATATATATATATATATATATAATTTTGTGTAAAAATTATATAAGTGTTTTTTAGCTCAACTAGCAAATGCTTTAACTCACACGAAGGATGTTCAGAGTTCTAATTACTACTTCTTCATAAATAAAACTAGAAGATGATGTGGTGACATTGGAGGAGGCGATGCCGTGATAGTAGTCAATGGTTGCTACACTGCATTTTTTAAATTTAGAGGATAAAGAAAATTTGTGATGGAATTTTCATTAAAAATCCATCACTATTTTGTGACTGAATTTTCATCACTAATTCATCTCTAATTAGTAATGGATTAATTTCTATTACTAATCCGTTAATAATCCATCGCTATCGCTAAATAATTAGTGATGGTAGAATCAGTGATAGACAAAATTCCAATGCTAACTAAATTATATCACTAGTTCGTTGTTAACACATCGCTAATTTTGATTAGCGATGAAGTTGGTTTTTTTTTTTTGTAGTAAATGAATGTAATATGAGAAAACAGATGTAGTAAATATCTCATATAGTGTCTTTAAAAAAAAATTAGAAATTTCTCTTTGAAATACCTATAGATAAAAGTATTATATATTTGATTTTTTAACTTTATATAATACTACCTTTAGTTCTAATTATAAAACCTTATTTGTATATTACAAATAAGATCTTATAATTAGGACTAGAGGTAGTATTTTAATTTGGTCACTTTACTTTAAAATCTATATTTTTAGCTATTTAACTTTAAAATTATTAAGTTTAAATGATGAATTCTTTTCTCTTTTTTTTTTTTTTGGTAACAATAGTGATTGTTTTAAAAAACTAAACTTGATATGTTAACGCTTGAGAATGTTTCATCAACATTTAATATCAATATCAACATTTTTTATTAATAATATTATGATCAAAGAACTAAAAGTATATTTTTTATAGTTAAGATACCAAACTGAAATCCTATATAAACCTAAAGAACTAAAAGTATATTTTTGCCCATCAAATGAAATGGAAGGAAAGGGGTAATTTTAAGGGAAAAAAGATAATAAAATACCCTCAAAATTGCTAAAGGATAAATTAGCATGGGTAAATTTCAAAATCCTAAATCAAACCTCTTATACTATTTTAAAATTTTAAAATATTGAGAAATGACAATATTGCCCTCACTCTTAATGACTACTTTCGTATAGCTATTAATCATTTTTATTTTCAAAGTTTTGGTGACTATTTTTATATAGTTATTACCTACATAAGGGTAGTAAATAACTAAACAAAAGTATTTTTTGAATTTATGAAATGAAGATAGTTAATTGAATTAAAGTAATCAATAGCTAAACAGGAGTAATCACCAATTTTTTAAAAAAGAAAAAAATCAATCGTGATATTAGAATAGACAATAGCTAAATAGGAGTAATCATCAAAGTTTTAAAAACAAAAGTTGTCAATAGTTAAGAAAAAATAGTAATACATAAGAAATAGTAATCACTGGAGCTCCGACGACTGGAGTTCCGGTGAGATGCCATCAAACAGGAGCTCTGGTAGCCAAAAATGACTAAAGGTGTTGAGGTGGCAATATTGGGAAAAAAAAATTAAAGGCATTTGTGTCATTTCACAAAATTTAAAAATTATAAAATTGTACAATTGTGATTTGGAATTTTAAGAATTTAGAATTTTAAAATTCATCTATACCAATTTTTAGGATATTCTATTTTAAATTTTCCCTATTTTTAACGTTATAGACAAAAGAAAAATTATGTATAAATCTTACAACTAATATAAGGAAAGAAGACAATAAAATCTAGACCGTCTAAATTAAAATCTCATCCAGTAAAGCAAATCATATAACACCAACAGCACAACCATATGATCAACAAGACCGGATCCTCCCAGCAGAACATGCTTCTTGTTCATTCCTTCATACAAATCGCTGCTTTTTACACAAAGAATAACTACTGAAGTTGTCACCATTCACTTTGCAATAGCTATCATGAGATGTTCCAAAATTTCCTGACTATACAAGGGGGTAGGTGTCATCACTAACACTTTCATAAGTATGACGATAACCCTGGTCTTGTACATGAGCAGAGTTGGGGAATCAAACATTCTCCATTCTACTTTCTTCCTTGTACATATATATTGCAAGGAATTTCACAGCTTCCTTCCCTATTGATCCATTCTTCACTGCACAATCCTCACAAGAAATTTCCACATGATTCCATTCCTGCTCTAGAAAATAGCCCTTTGAGACCACTATCTAGGAAAAATGCTCTTAGATCAGACAGCCACACATGGTCTTCAATAATTGACCAACTATAACAATTTCTGGAGAGTATCAGTCTGTGACTATCGATTGCTATGCAGAACCTAACAGAATATGTCGGTGTAGACCTCCTAATGTGCCAAAAACAGTGCACAAAGCAATTCCTGGGAATCTACCATCGCCCCAAAAACTTACTGATCTTTCCTAGCTGTAATGATCAAACCATTCTGGACTTCTTGATCCTGGAAGCATTGATTTTTTGTCTCCAGCTACATGAAAGGCCCATAAATCACATATAAAATAACATATTTGCTTTATATCAGCAAACAATTCAGTATATAAAGGCAAGAGGTAATTGTTGCAAGTCACATTGCACAATAAATATGCAAAGAGGTAAACCTGGCTTAATAATATACTTGAGGATTGGAAAGTCAAAGATACGTAATTTGATGCATCTATTTCTTCTAAATTTGGCAGTATTTCGTATATGTCACGAAGCTGCTCGCAGTTTCGTAACCAAAGAACCTTCAAGTGGATAATTCTTGGATGCACGCTGGGAGGAATATAAGATCACTATAAGATAGGTCCAGATGTACAACATTTAAAAAAACACTTAGGCATGTACCAAGATTTTCATCTGGCATATTGCAAGAACTCAAATGTAGTCGGATCCTACTTAGAGACAATTTCAATTTCTCATGATCTGACTGGTTAAAAAGTGCTAAGCCTTTACAAGAGTTGGCTATAATTTCCCTAAGTTTTGGCAGAGTGAAAATGCTACTGGGGACTTTAATGATGCTATAGCACTCCATCAGATTCAGAGATTCAAGCCCAGTCAGATTTCCAATAGAAAATGGTAATCCTTCTATGGAAGTTCGCTCCAAATTAATATACTGTAACTTTTCCATAAGTCCTAATATTTCAGTGAACCTCACAGGTTTCTGACAGTTAAAGAGAGAAAGGAATTTAAGAAAAGGCAAATTGAAACCAACTGGAATTGATTTTAGATTTGTGTGCATCCTACAACACTCAGCTCTTCAAGATGACTGAGAAATCCAACAGATTCATGAAGTTTAATTAGATTAGTGCAATTATCAAGATATAATGTCCTTATATTTTGAAGTCTAGACACATTAGGTAATTCTACTAAGACTTTAGAATTAGTGAAATCCATACTGGTCAAACACTTCAAATTCTGGAAAGAAAGGGGGAAAAAGAGAGAAAACAATAGAAATTAGTCTTAGGAAGCCTATGTGTAATTTATATTTAAGCCAAAGAAACACGTAGACATAGCAATTGAACATACCTTAAATGACTTGTCCAAAATGAGGCAATTGCTAGGTAACTTCAGGATGGCAAGATTTGTTGGATGCAAAGTAGAGGGAAAAGACCCTGAAGGATATCCTACCCACTCAATAATTCTCAAGCTATTTGGGAGAAAACCGGGTCCTCTAGAGAAATAGGCGTTCCTAATAATAAGCATTCTCAAGCTCTTCATCTTCTTGAAGGCCTTTCTACTCCAATGCAATTCCTTTCCTTGGGCTATGTAGTCCAACATTATGACTTCAATTTTATCAGTTCCCTTCCAAGAAAGAATTTAAGGGGAAAAAAAGATATGGACTACAATGTTAGATTCAGAATCTGAGAAAAAAATTAACACACTATAAACCATGGAGCAAATTTCTTACCAACTATGCTAATAAAATAAAATAATATAATTTTTCAGCTCCAAATGTTGGCAACCGCATTCACTAGTTTAATATGGAAAAATGGAAAGGAATGGGAAGGAAAAACTAACTTTAGAATGGAAAGCGACCATTATGATCTTAGTTTAAAAAAGAGTGTGTGTGTGTGTGTGTGTTTATATAAAATAAATGTCATCAAGTAATGAATACAAAAGATAGAACAGATATGGCCTAGAGAGGATGAAGAAGAAATCATGTTCTATGTTGCTAAGCAAACAAGCTCTAAGATATTCGATTTGAATATATATATATATATATATGAATGTATGCAATAAAGTGAGCTTCACTATTCACAAGTGCAGTTCATCAATGCATGGGGTCCACTCAAATGAAGCAAGAGAAAAAAAAAAAAAAAGAGAGAAAAGTCACACACAACTCACCATATTTTGTTAGGGAACTTGAAGAACATCCTCATGTAACCATAGCCTGCTTCCTTTGCCAAGATAAAATGGTGATTCCTATCGTACTATCTCTCTGCCCATGGATTTAATAAGATCATGCATCATTACCCTTTTATTCACACTAATAGAAACAAGAGATTTATCGATAAGAACTCCAATGCTATATTTTGGAAAGAAACCGCAAGCATATAGAACTTCTACATATGCCAACTCCTCTCCGATGAAGATACATGAAATGTCAAGGAAAACTTGCTCTTACTTGGGTTTAGACTATTAAAGCTCACTCTAAGGATATTCATGATATCTTCATTAGGAACCTTTTCATATCTATCCACTGCAACCTCCCATTCAGCAGCTGACTTACCTAATAAATAAGAACCAATAACATTCAAAGCTAATGGAAGGTCATCAGCATAAAAAGTTGCACATTTCCAGACTTCCACATAACATTGATATGTTTTCCCTTTTTTAGATGCATGCTCTTGTAAGAGTTCAAGAGCTTCATTATGACTAAATTTTGGCACCTCATATATTTTTTCAACTCCATGAGCAGTCAAAATATGTCTGTCCCTAGTAGTTATGATAATTGCACTTCCTGAAATAAACAAATCATAGTCTCCTGGTAATTTCTTCAATTGTTCTAATTTGTCCACATCATCAAGTATCAAAAGAACCTTCTTGCAATACAACTTCTTTATAAGGATTGGAATTCCCTTGTGGGAATCACGAAGCTTGATATTCTTCTTGCCTAGTATATTAAAAAGAATTGACTCCTGCAGATGTTCCAATCTATGTTTGATTGAATTTTCTCTAACATCAGCAAGAAAACAAGAACCTTCAAACCGGTCAACAATAAAATTATACACAGCATGAGCTAAAGTTGTTTTACCAATTCCACCGATTCCATAAATTCCAATCATGTTGACACAACCACCATTAAAATAAAAAAATGAAATTACTTGTGAAACATAAGACTTCAGACCTACTGGCTAATCAACAACATATAAATGCTTAGGAGCTAAGTTCTTGCTTACCATGGCAATTATTTCTTCAACATACTGATATTTATAGCTATACCTGCCAAAACAAGTTACAACATCGCATATAATGCAAACTAATCTGGCCATCACCATATTAGTTCATCAGAAATAAAATAACATAAAATAAAATCTATTGTGGGTCAACTATTATTCAGAGTTAAATCCATAGTTTAACATCTAATCACCGTTGATGCTATTTTGAAATCTCCATTTAATAATTGAAGTGAAAAACTGAAATTACCATTTTGATCCCTAAAAATTATCTGTGCACTCAGCTGACTTCTCAAAATCAACAAATATGTCTGAATCTATTAAAACGTAAATTAATATGGTTAGCCATAAGTTAAGTTGACCTACTGTTAAAAGAGAGTCAGAAGAACCACCTTCAAAACATGTGAAATGTTATCAGTTGATGTGAGTGGTTAATAATGCATCAGAATGCCCCACCAATTACCCAAAATAAGGGATATTTTGGGTTCAGTTCTTTCACTCACCTAACATTGGAGAAAGCTACTTAGTGTGGACAACTCAAAGTTAACACAACTCATAATTCATGGTAGAAGAGAATTGACATAGTCTACAAATGTTTTGGACTTACTAGATAGCAACTATGTTTTAATTATAGAGTATGTGTAAGGATCAAGTATTCATAAACTTATCAACGAGTTATGTAGACAATACATAGAATTTACATCTTTTCGTTTCAGTCAACTCAATATTTTTTTTTTCTCTTTTCAACTTCATTAGAATTTACGATCACAAAAACTTTAGAATCTATATTCTTAGAACTTGGCACTTACCAGTAATGGAAACAATCAAGTAGAATGTCACATGAAAAAAAATCAAGTAGAATTTAATAGAATATACCGATCAAATATACAAGCGATATTATGATTTGTTTAACTCAGTCAAATATCTTGAATAAATCCAATCAGTTACAATATAAATTAATTAATTTATATTGTATAGATTGAATGTATATTGACTATATATATTTAGAATTAATTAAGATTGATTTTGGATTTGAATTCAAATATCATCATATTATGAGATAAAGATATATTTATATATCCTAACTGAGATTTAACTTGATGGGCTCATTAGATATTTTGGCTTCCTAAAATACCCCTGACAAAAGCTATAAATAAAGACTTCTACCCATCAGTCCAACTCACTCCAGTAGCTACGCTTTCCTACTATCTCTCTCTCTCTCTCTCTTATTTTTTCTTGCAAAGAGGTGTTCTGCTGTGCACTCAAAGCTTAGACTTTTATAGTCTAGTTTATAGCGTCAGCCCAGAAGATCCGACTGACCTGACCTGAGATCCGACTCGATACGTTTCCTTGTCAAATTTTCCTTTTATTTTGACATTGGCATTAGAGTCCTCCTGATCTTGAAGCTTTATGAATATATGTGTGTGCATATATTGCTTGGGCTCTGTGTTTCTTTTTGTTCGAGTTTTTCCGCTGTGCTATTAGTATACTCGTAAGTCATTTTTTTAAAAATTTGATATGCTTGAGTATTGAGTTCGAAAATGCACTCAAGTTATATAACTAAAGCACTAAAATACTATTTGTAATACTGTAAGCTCCAAAAACATGATCAAAATCCATTTTTTCATAAGCTCTGTTGTTGGCCATGTATAACCAGATTTTGGGTCTTTAAAAACGAGGTTTTTTTTAAAGAAAATGAACCCATAAGATTGTAGAACTCAAAAAAATGATTTTATAGACACCTAAAACGCGTAAAACGGAGCTTGAAGGTGGAAGATATGGGGGTTCGAAGTTAGCAGGTCATGACATACCTGCCGAAGCTCTAGCCAGGTCTGGGTTGACCTGGCTGGAGGTTAGGGACAACCTGACCAGCCCAAAATGGTGTCGTTTTGGGCTAGCCAAGACGTAGTGTTTCACTTGTTTCGGGTCTATTTGACTCGGAACCTCTGTGGAGTCCACCGACCTAACAAAAAGAAAAGGGTTTTCAAAAAAAATAAATAAATATTTTTTGAAAAAAAAAAATTCTCAAAAACGCGGCCACAGGTGCACCTAGGACCCCTCGGGTCACAACAAGCACATATTTAGACTCCTTAAAATGTGAGGAATTAAATGGAGTCAGTCCAGTGACAGAAGACCGCCGGCAAAGCAGTGCGTGGATGACACGTGCTGAGCCTAAGAGTGGGCAACCCTCTCCTCCTTTAAAATATTTTAAATTTTTTTTTGAGAAGGCTTTTTGTGGCACGTGAGGGTGTGTGGAGGCTTATTTTTGGACCTTGTCTGGCCTAAAATATTCCTAAAATCATAAGCTACAAATTAATATATTATGTGCTTATTTCTGATGACTTTTTGGGTATGAAAAATAGTAAATAATTGTTTATTTTTACTTTTCCCCTTATTAGGTTATCCAAATTTTTGTAAACATTTATGCTTCGTTAATAAAAAAATTTATTATTATAAATTCTTTATTTGAGTGGGAGTTTCATGAGGAAAACTCAAATTGGGGATATGTTCAAGAAAAGTCAGAGATAAGAAAGGTGAGAGGCTAACCAAGAGTAATGGGATGGGAGCCAACCTAGTTGTCTCCTGATCATGAAAATGGCAAGACTCTCACTCGAACGATCTATGACCTACTTGAATAACATGTATGTTGCATACCATACTAAAATGCATTGTTGTCTATATGATAGCATGATGTCTCAAAGAGGAATCAAGTCCATCATAGCTAACCTCGTAGGAGGTGACAAGCTAAACGGAGACAATTACAACATATGGCATCGTAAGATATCATATGTCCTCAAAGAACAAGAAGTCACTGATGTCTTGACAACTTTTCTTCCAGAGCCTGAGGTGAATGCATCACAAAGGGACCAGGACGGCTACGTGGCCTAGAAAAGAAGGGACACCATCACCAGAATTACTATGCTAAGTGCTCTAACTGACAATGTGTTGATGTAATTTGAAACACACCCTTCCGCCTCTGCCATGTGGGCAACACTAAAATCTAAATTTGACGGTACCTTTACTGTAAGGCTTAGGAGACTCACTGTCAAACTTGGCAATTTCAAGCTGGGTCCTAACACTCCCACAAGGCATCACCTAAGGGTAATGCAGAACTTAATCAGGGAGCTTAAGGAAGCCGGAGGCACCTTATCTGATGAGCAACAAATTCAAGCTGTCATGAGATCTCTCCCAGCCAGCGGGGATACCATGAAGCATACTATTATTCATAACGAGAGTATAAAAACCTTTACTGATGTAGCTTACCACCTCTAACTGGAGGATAACCGAATAGAAACTGTGAAACCTATCACTCAAGCATATTTAACTGAAGGAAAGGGAGGGTCAACCTCCTAGAACCAGTATAAGAGAAGCAAAGGCTATCAAAATAAGAAAGATGGCCCTAAAGTGAAGAAGGGAAAGAATTCCTTCAAGAAAAGCAAGAAATCTCCAAAGAAGTGGAACATAGCAACCATCAAATACTATGCTTGCCAACAGAAGGGGCATTATGCCAAGGACTGCCCTGAGCAGAAAAAGGTATTGGATTTAGATTTGATATATTTCTCTTATGTTTCTAGCAATGCGTTTATTGCTAAAACGAATCCTGTTTGGCTTATACACTCAGGGGCCACAGATCACGTGAGCAAGGATCATGGCAACTTCACAAAATTTTGTCAGTTACCAGTAAGAAGCATATGGCTTTATGTTAGGAGCAACACAAGAGTAGAAGTCAAAGGGATCGGTACTTGTAAGTTGACCCTGCATGGAGGAAAAACCCTAATCCTGCGAAATATCCTCTACGCTCTGGAAATCTGACGAAATCTTATGTCTGTTATTTCCTTAGTTAGATTTCATTTCAATGTCTTTTTCCATGATTTCATAGTAGGCATTTCACATGGGACCAATTTTTCAGCTTCTAGTTATGTTTCAAATGGTTTCTTTGTTTTGGAGAATTTCAACGACAATTTTAATTCTAGTTCTTGCTATGCGCTTTCTTCCGATGTCAATTACAATATATGGCACGCTAGATTAGGACATATTGGTCAAGAACGCATGACCAAACTGGCAAAAAAGGGTTTGCTAGGAAACATGTCCAAAAAAGAAATGTCTCTATGTGAACATTGCTTGGCTGGCAAGAGCACAAGGAAACCTTTTGGAAAGGCAACCAGGCCTAACCACCCTCTTGAACTGATATACTCTGATATTTGTGGACCAATGAGTGTAAGGGCACGTCACAGAGCATGGTATTTTATTACCTCTATCGATGATTCTTCTCGATGTGGCTATACTTACCTGATTTCCCACAAATCTGAGGCATTAGAGTGTGCTTTAGAAAATATCTCAATCTAGTAAAAGATCAGCTAGGTTTAAGAATCAAAGCCTTAAGAACTAACCAAGGTCGAGAATACCTCTCTGCTCAATTCAAGGAGTTTTGTGAAGAAAGGGGTATTGTTAGGCAACTAACAATCCCCAACACTCTTCAACAAAACGGAGTTGCTGAAAGGAGAAACAAAACTCTCCCTAACATGGTTAGATCAATGATGGCACAAGCTGAGCTTCCAACCTCCTATTAGGGAGATACTCTTCTAACTACCACATTCATATTTAACCGAGTGCCTTCTAAATCAGTCACCACGAACCCTTACGAATCATGGATAAATCGCAAACTGGATCTAAGCATCCTAAGGCCATAGGGGTCAGCAGCCTATATTCGTGATTCTTCCCATAAGTATGACAAGCTAGAGCTAAGGGGCAAAAAGTGTATCTTCATAAGATACTCTGAGAACTCTAAGGGATATGTCTTCATTGGTGAAAATGATGATGGCTCAGTGACTGAGATAAAGTCAAGGGACACAATATTCATAGAAACTGAATTTCCTAGCAGAGGGAGTATTGATCGAAGCAGCTGTCTTTATGAAAATGATAGCAATGAGGTACAACAAAGTATTCCTCAGCGTACTGATCCGAGTGGAAGGGTTGAACCATTTTCACAAACAATGTCTGACTCAGCCACAGGAAGAAAGTCCTGTAACAACCCCACTTAAAAGAAGTAATAGAGACAAAACTCCTAGGAGACGCTTCTTAATTGAAGAAGCAATTTTCATCGTTAATCCAGAAAACGGTGAAGAAGACCCTGTAAGTGTTAAAGAAGCACTAGTAGGGCTTGCTAAGGAAAAATGGCAAAAGGCCTTACAAGAGGAAATGGATCTCATAGAGTCCCAAGTATGAGAATTAGTTGATCTACCACTTGGTCAAAAGGCGATTAGGAGCAAGTAGGTTCTTAAGTACAAACATAAGGTTGATAGATCAATTGATAAACCCAAAGCAAGGTTAGTTGCCAAAGGGCATATACAATAGGAAGGAGTGGACTACGATGGCAAAAGGCTTTACAAGAGGAAATGGATTCCATGGAGTCCAACCAAGTATGAGAATTAGTTGATCTACCACCTGGCCGAAAGGTGATTGGGAGCAAGTGGGTTCTCAAGTACAAATGTAAGACTGATGGATCAATTGATAAACTCAAAGCAAGTTTAGTTGCCAAAGGGTATATACAACAGGAAGGAGTGGACTACGATGGCAAAAGGCTTTACAAGAGGAAATGGATTCCATGGAGTCCAACTAAGTATGGGAATTAGTTTATCTACCACCTGGCAGAAAGGCGATTGGGAGCAAGTGGGTTCTCAAGTACAAGCGTAAGACTGATGGATCAATTGATAAACCCAAAGCAAGGTTAGTTGCCAAAAGGTATACACAACGGGAAGGAGTGGACTACAGAGACACTTTCTCACTTGTTGTACGTTTCAACTTGATAAGATTAATACTAGCTCTAATAGCAAGTTTAGACTTAGAGTTACATCAGATGGATGTAAAAACCGCCTTCCTGAATGGAGAACTAGATGAAGAAATTTATATGGAATAGGCTGAGGGCTTCATACAGAAAGGTAACGAACAAAAGGTTTGTAAACTCTTGAGATCCATTTATGGACTCAAGCAATCATCTAGGCAATGGTACTAAAGGTTCCACAAAGCTATAAGCTCCTATGACTTTAAAATGATCAAAGAAGATAACTGTGTTTATATCAGGCAGTTTGGAGACAACTTTGTCATTTTGTTCCTCTATGTCGGTAACATACTCCTAGCTGGTACCAATCTTAAACTAATAAAGATGATCAAAGAGTGGTTATCCTTGAACTTCAAGATGAAAGACATGGGTGAAGCAAAATATATTTTAGGCCTTAAGATAAGAAGAGATCATTCTAGAAAATTGCTGTCATTGTCACAAAAGGCATACATAGCAAAGATTCTTGAGCGTTTCAATATGAGAAACTGTAAGCCTATGGATATCCCTGTGGTTAAGGGACATAACATAAGCGAGGAAATGCACCCTATAAAACAATGTGATATAGAACATATGAAGAGAGTCTTATACTTGAGTACTGTTGGTAGCCTAATGTATGCCATGTTGTGTGCCAGGCTGAACATATGCTTCGCAGTTGGACTTGTGAGTAGATTCTAATCCAATCCAGGAGTAAAACACTAGGAAGCCATAAAGAGGATAATGAGTTATCTAAAGGAAAATATGGACTCTGAGTTATGCTATCAAAGAAACGGCCTTCGTGTAGAGGGTTATTCCGGTGCTAATTAGGCAGGAGACTTGGACGAGCGACACTCGATGTCAGGCTATGCTTTCCTATTGAACAACAGAGCAATCTCCTAGAGCAGCAAGAAACAAATGTGTATGTCTCTTTCATCCATGGAAGCAAAATACGTAGCATGTTCTACAGCTGTCCAAGAAGTTGTATGGCTCAAAAGATTCTTAGCACGATTGAGAATCTATTGTGGTAGTGAAGGACCAACTCTAATTCACTATGATAGTCAAGCAGTAATAACCTATATAAAGGACCCTACGTACCATAATCGTACTAAGCATATATATATAATATTACTTTGTAAGGGATATGATCGCTAAGAAACAAGTGACAATTCAATACTTATCCACTCATAAGATGTTGACAGATCCCCTAACCAAGCCTATAGTTAGAGATCCTTTTGTCAAGCATGTAAAGGCTTTGGGCATGTGGAAAGCATGATGTATTGAATTCCTTTTTCTTTTTGATCCTTTTCTTGTTCAAATGTGCAAGCACTAGGCATGTTGTATTGAACTTTCTTTTTCCTCTTACTTAGTAATTAAATGAATTTTATCCAGTTCAAAAGAAATTTTCTTGTATATACATTTGTGTATTTATACATGCATAGGCACGAGGTATGCAACACCAATATGTCGTACAGGTCACAAGGTTGGCTCACTTATATGGACAACCGCCTCACTATGTTCTCATGGGACGTAGAAGGTTTAATAGTAGATGATAACCATGAGATGGTAGAGAAGAATCACTGCACAAATGTCGCCTCATCTAGATTGAGATGAGGCCCATAAAAGTCTGGGCCGAATCATGGATAATGTGTAATCTATGAGACCTATAGCCATACAAGGAACTTTTCACTTATAAGACGTCATATATAGTTGTGATCGAAGAGATCCTGGTTCAAATACTGAAGTGCATTTAGAACTTAAGTCTGTACGGTGCTACTAAAACCAGAAGCGACATACTCCACTTAGTGGATCGAGCACCGTAGCATGCAATTCATACTATATGAGCTCACTCAAATCGCAACATGGGATGTAGATGGAAGATCCCTGATCCATTACAATGTGAGTCCCAAAAAGGAAATAAACCGTTCATAATGCCCTCAAGACTTAGACAGCATCACAAGGGTTTGGTTTCGTGACGGCTACTCTAGTCTAAACTCCAAGATCAAGAATGATGTGATCTAACGGGTTAAGATTGGGAAAGCGACTATGCCAAATCTAAATGATGAATAGTCAAAAGGAAAATTTATCCTGAAGTACACATCTACGTTTGTGTCTGTGACATGTCCCTTGCAGGTTGAACAGAACAACTAAGCAAGTGCGGATACTATACGAATAGGAAGGCAATCTAAGTAAACAAAATAACTCAAGAGGGATCAAATATGCCATAAGTAAAGTGTATGGATAAAACTAGGGCATTCGGGGCAACAAGCATACAATTTGCAAGTACACTAAGGGTATTCTTGTGTGCTGGTCCTGTGTAAAGGACTCCTAGTACACAAGCACCTGAATCGATGACGTCATGCCCACGCGGTCACGACAGACACATAGTATGAAGCAATGAAAGATTTAGCTATCGCACGATAGACAACCCATCAAGTGCGAGTGGAAGATGTTAGATTTTGAGCTTGGATCCACCGTTGATGGGCCGGACTATTTGACTGGATATTAAAAGAATATACCAATCAAATATCCAAGCAATATTATAATTTGTTTGACTCAATCAAACATCCTAAATCAATCCAATCGGTTAGGATATTAATTAATTAATTTATATTGTATAGATTAAATATATGTTGAGTATATATATATATTTAGAATTAATTGAGATTAATTCTGGATTTGAATTCAAATATCATGATATTATGAGATAAAGATAAATTTATATATCCTAACTCAGATTTAACCTGATGGGCTCAGTGAATATTTTGGCTTCCCAAAATACTCTTGACAAAAGCTATAAACAGAGGCTTCTACCCATCAATCCAACTCACTCCAATAGTTAAGCTTTCTTCCTCTCTCTCTCTCTCTCTCTCTCTTTCTTTCTTGCAAAGAGGTGCTTTGTTGTGCACTCAAAGCCTAGACTTTTATAGTCTAGCTTATAGCGTGAGCCCAGAAGATCCGACCGATCCAACCCGAAGTCCGATCTGGTACATTTTCTTGTCAAATTCTCCTTTTATTTTGACAATAAAAAACATAAAATGAAAACACATCTACAAGCCAAAATAAAGTATGATCCAGTAATTTACAAAACCCAAATGGGCATAAAGAAAATCAATTTAAAAGTCGATTTTCAATAAACATACGTTTTCTCAATTTAAATATAAATTAGGCAAATCATCCATTATTAGAAAGTTATCAAGTATAGTTTATAATGGAACATGACTAATCATTGCCAAAAGGTTTCTTTTAACCATTGAATATATGCATATCACTTGTTGGTGGCTTATATAATATTATTTATAAACTTTTGTAGATTATAACACTACCAAAAAAAAAAAAAGATTTTTAAACCCCCCTTTCTAAGCCAGTCATTGCTGAGACAGTTTAAAAAATGTAACCTCCGGCATTTTTCTAAATACCGGTATATTCTTAGATCAATTCCGCAAACAAGTGATCTAAATTATACTTTATAAATTGGGTGCATTATTGCAGAGAATGCAATTAATGTTGGTTAAAGAGGATACGGTTATATGAGGGATGTGCATTTGAGTGGCGTAATTTTTACTAACAAATGACGTAGTTAATGACTTTCTATGTCGATTAATAAAAACAACCATTGTAGAAAGCTAGTGTTCTACGTTGCCTTTTCAGGTTTCTTTTAAAACCAACATTGAAATTTTAATTTTTTTAATATATTATTTTTTTATGAATTAAACCTCCCAGCGATTGCAAATGTCCAGCAATGAAACAATGCATCCAAAACCAGTAGTTACCTAGAACTAGTACCGTGTAGAAATTTTACGATTCCAATTATTCTCAAGATATATGAAACAATAATACAAACTAGTTAGAATTAGTGCTGAAAAGACGAGTCAGTTTAGCCCTTCAGGGTTAGCCTTTCACAAGCCATAGACCTAAATGGGTTGACGTGTTTAGACCCAACTTTAAAAATGGAGTCATTTTACAAGACCTATTCCTTGCATAGGTGGGACTTGAGCTAACCCATGAGTTTTTAGGCCTATTTACAAAATTTTATTTGATTTTACATATTTTTATATGCAGAAAAGTAAAACATAAACCTCTTAAAATTCAAACTTCAAGCCATTAATATTAGTGAAAAAAAACTGCTTAACTATTGCCCAATTTTTCAAAACTAAACCAATCAAGTCATGTCCTTAGAATTAGTAAATTATTGTCTATAATTAAATAAATCATAGAAAGCACAAACTAAACACTAAGCAACAGTAATATTATCAACATGATTTCCATCATTATCTTCAATATCAATTATAATGCTTGATTGTGCTTCGAGTAGGCTCTTCTTTGGTGGCAAAAATATCATTTTTTCTTCTTCAAATAAAAATCACTTTCAAGTTTTACAGCCTACTTAGTATTTTATTTTAATTTGAGGTATATTACTATTGAAACTAAGGGTGTGTATGGACTAAAATGGGCTGAGTTTACTATCAACCCAAAGTCTAGTTTAGTAAAAACCTTAGGATGAAAAAGATAGTCTGAGATTTGACCCAATCTAGTACTAACCTAAGGTCAAGTTAGACTAGACTTGGTCTATTGGACTGTCTAAACCAATCCAGGCAGTCTAGGACCTCAATTTATTTTATTTTTTTAAAAAACTTTCAATGGAAGGCAAGATTACAACTTATTATATAAAATTTTGCACATATTTTGGTCAAAACTTCATCAAATTTGATCACTCTTTTCTAATTTTGTAATAATGTCATATTTTATTTATTAATCCTTATCAATATAGATCATATATTAATATATATATATATACACCCACACAGATGCTTATTACTTAGGAAGTTAATAGATAAATCTTTTATTATTTGATTTGACAAAAAACTTATATAAAAGAATTAAAACAAATTAAAATTATACAAATAATATTTATAAAATTAAAAAAAAATGGGTGGACTAGACTAGACCAATTGGTCTAGGGGTTAGTTCCCAGTCAAGTCCAGCCTGATGAAACTAATACGGTCAAGTCTTGCTTTGGGCCAATTATTTTTGCATCGGACTGGAACGAGTTTGCTCAGGTTAGATTAGATCATACCAAACTATTGAGTTTTTGCACAGCCCTACTCGAAATAAATAAATTTTTAATTCAAATTATATATAATCACAAGTTATGTAAGTATAAAAATACTCTCTTATTAAATATATATATATACTATTTTTGATTCTTTATATAAAAGCTAGATAACTAATTTGTGAATATGTATTAAATAAATTAGTTAAATTATTTATTTATAATAAATAAATATAATATTTTCTAAATTACCCTTATTAATATGTGCAATAAAACTACCTTTTGAAAAAAAAACTCCTTAACATGTGTAATCACTATACGGATTACTTGAGAGTAAAATAGATAAATGTTGGAGACAAAATGGATTGACATATTATTTAGAACCAAATTAAATTTTTAACTAGCTTTTATATTAAGGACTGAAGGTAGTATATAATTTAAAAATATTAACACACTAATATAAATCTTATCATCATCTAAAGTCCAAATTAACCCATTTAATTCAATTGAACAAATTTTTTTTAAAAAAATTAAATAAATCAAACCATTTTATAAAATTTATTTTTTAAAAGATAATAACAACTAGATATTTATAATGTCATTAACAATGTAGAAAATTCAATAATATCAACATCATATAAATATTTTTTTAAAAAATGAAAAAATAGACAAGCCAAAATGGGTTGGCCTTACGGCCCATTAGGGCCAATCTTTTAGGCTTGTTTACAATTTGAAAGGCAGACTTTTAAATTTGATCCTCCTAATTTTCGAGCCGAAACGAACTGAGCTTGTTCAATAAGCAAGTGGCAACTAAACATATCATACAATATATATCCAATTTCAAATGTAAACTCAAAAGTAAATTTCTAACAGTAAATCTTTTAAAAACCTAAAATTCACTAATTACTTTGCTTAATTAAGAACCAGCTGATATATCTCGTATGAAATTAATTTCTTCACTTGAATATTGGGTATGATTTTCAAACACGGAAGAATTAGGAGCAGACAATTCCAAGAACTTATTAATAATTAGCGACTATGTGTGACGGTGGAGGAGGTGATGGCGATGGTGATTGGGGAGGAGGGACAGACCGCGAGAAGGGAGCGGAGCGAGGCAAAGAGCCGTTGAAATTTGTCTTTGGATCTGGAGGTAGACTCGGCAAGGATCTGGAAGGTTTGAAGGAGAAAGCTCATGTAGCATCTCAATGGACAACTTTCCCTCTGTCTTACAAAGAGAAACTTCTTTCACCAGGGTGCGGTGGTTACTTGGTTAACCATGATGAAACGGAAGATATCGTGAACGGCTGGAAGGCTTTCTTCTCAAAGAAACACCAAGATCTTGAAACTGGTGGGAAGACTGACACGAGTGGTGATGCTGAGTTTACAGAGGGAGTCGAGACCGAAGGAACTACCATCAAGCCACGTTATCCTGTCTTGCAAGTTACTGCAAAACAATATACAGCGTGCTGTCAACCATGGATGAACTCTTTGATCATTGAACTTTTGGGTGCTCAGGTACCAAAGAATGTGCTCATAGATAGGGTGAGAAGGATGTAGAAACCAAAAGATCCAATGAAAGTGACTCCTCTCAGTAACGATTACTATATTGCTTCTTTTACTAGCAGAGAGGATGGGGACTATGCTTTTCAGGAAGGCCCTTGGATGATTAATGATCACTACCTGTTGGTTCAGAGATGGCGACCCAATTTTAACCCTCGGAAGGCGGACCTCCAAACTAAGATTGCCACATGGATTCGTATACCAGACCTCCCAATGGAGTTTTACAATGTTGAATCTCTAGGAATTATTGGAGATATGATCGGAAAACTATCAAAGTAGACCGTTCTACATCCATTTATGATAAGGGAGGTTTTGCTCGAGTGTGTTAAGATAGATCTCCAGCAACCATTGTTATTCGCTTTTACAGCTTTTGGGGAGGATTGGCAGATAGTTTATGAAGGTTTACACCAGGTTTGCTTTCACTGTGGGAAATATGGTCATAAAAAACATGCATGTCCTCTTCTGGTTACCAAGGATATGGATAATCTGAACAAGGGTAAGGAGGGTGAGAAACAAACCTAGATTCCGACGGCAACGACGGCAACAATGATGGCGGACGTTCATTTGGGACCACAAATGTTAGTTAGCCGAGATTTCCGCAAGATGAATATTATCACAGAAAAAAAGGGATTTGATGCGGGCATTCATGATGCGGAAAATAAGGGATTGAGTACCGGTATTAATGGAATGGAGAAGAAGGGGGCTATTTTTGGAAAGGCTATGAAGATGAAGGCTGTATATAGGCCAGTAGGAGAACAGAAAGAGAACAATACTAAAATCTTGGGACCTGTGGATAAAGACCGTAACTTTGAGGTTGAAATAAATACTAACATGTGGAATAGAGTGGGCTCTAAAAGGAAGATAGTAGAGAAGATCAAAATCAGAGGGAAGGAGAATTTGTCAGATAAAGGCAAAACAAAATATAAGGAGGGAATCAATCTCAACGAAAGCCCATTGAAGTTTATAATTCCTTTTCTTCACTTCAGCCTGGGCCTTCCAATTGAAAGGCTCAACATCAATCCAACTTGTGTAGATCAAAACGTTAGTGGGCTTGGGGATAATGATTGTGTCACTACTACGGGCCTTGGGGATAATGCTCACGTCATTACTAAGGGACAAAATTCTTTTAGAATGAATGAAGTAGCTAGGCGTATTGGAGACCAATCGGATGATGGTGACGTCTTGATGGAGTTCCCATGCAAACACAAGTGAGGATATATCTATAGCTCTAGATTCGGATCTTGTCCAGGGAAGGGACATCGAAGCTTCACCAGCACACTTAAATGTTTCCTTATGAATTACATGATATGGAATTCTCGGGGTACAGGTGCGAAGACTTTTCCCAGCCTAGTACAAGAATTAAAAAAACACTTGTGTTTGGATTTTGTAGCCATAGTTGAGACTCGGTCGAATAAACAAAATACAGAAAAAAGAATAGGAAGTCTTGGGTTTCAAGATTTTGCATTTATTGAAGCTGAAGGTTTTAGTGGTGGTATTTGGTGCCTATGGAATGGGGGTGTTCGTAAAGTGGAAGTTGTAGGACGTCATCATCAATTTATGCATTTATCTATTAACACTGCTAGATTTGAGCGATGGTACTTCACTGTGATCCATGCTAGCCCTCATCTAGTGGCAAGACGTAGTTTATGGAAGGAGCTCCTTCGCATAGAACGTGGTATGCATGACCCTTGTGTATTAGGGGGTGATTTTAATGCTACTTTGTACACTGCGGAAAGATGTACCACCGCTGAACATGGGATCTCTATTAATAGAGACTTCTGTAACTGGTTTGAAGAGTCTTGCACGTCAGATATTGGCTTTAGGGGACCTTATTTTACGTGGAAGAGAAACAATTCTGAAGCACGATTGGACCGCTTCTTAGCAAATGATGAGTGGTGCAGGCTTTTCCCCAATGCGAGAGTTTCTCATCTACCTTTTTATAAATCATATCACCGTCCCATTCTCCTACAACTTGATCATCATGTTGAAGTCCCTCGTCGGCCGTTCCGCTTTATCGGAGCTTGGGTTCTACATGAAGACTTTAACAATTTTGTCGTTCATAATTGGAATAATGAGCTGCGGTGGAGCCATAATTTGACCCAATTTACTTCAGCCTGTCATAATTGGAATAAGAAAGTTTTTGGACACATTGAAGGCAAAAAGAAGAAGCTGTTAAGACGCATGGACGGGGTGAATAGAGCCATTGAAAGAGGGTGGAATGTGAGTTATTATGAAGATTTACAGACTGAGATATGGAAGGAACTTGAAGATGTCTTAGCATAGGAATCTCTCTTATGGGCACAGAAAGCAAGAGTAGACTGGAATATTTACGGAGATAGAAACACTAAACTTTTTCATTCACGTGCTAATGGGCGTCGAAAGATAAATAGGGTGGATGTTATTCGCTTAGAGGAAGGGGAGTGGTGTTTTGATGTTGAAAAAATAAAACAGGAAGCTGCTTCCTTTTTTGCATCGTTGTTCATGGAGGAGTTGCCTACTAGAGATGAGATGACATGTAGTGTAACTTTTCCACCTATTGAAGAGGCCTACTTACGGATTTGTGCTCGGAAGGTTGATGAGCAAGAAATCAAAGAGGCAATATTTAGCATGGGCTCTTTGAAATCTCCTGGGCCTGATGGCTTTAACGCGCTATTCTACCAAACACAATGGGACACTATTGGTAAGACTATGATAAACTTTGTTAAACACATCTTTGATAATCCACATGAAGTTAGGGAGATCAATGGAACGTTAGTGGTATTGATTCCTAAAAAAGACCCTCCCGAAACTTTTAAGGATCTGTGACCCATTAGTCTGTGCAATGTTGTTTATAAAGTGATTACTAAGATTGTGGCCAATAGAATGAAGAAATTTTTACCACAAATAATTTCTCCTAATCAGTGTGGTTTTGTGCTTGGGCGTCATGGTTCTGATAATATTATTGTAGCACAGGAAGTCATCCACTCAATGAGAATTTGAGAGGGAAGAAGGGGTACATGGCTATTAAAATTGACCTTGAAAAGGCTTATGATAGAGTTAATTGGCAATTCTTGAATGGCTATTTAAAGGAGTTGAATCTTCCATTGTCTTTTACCACCATTATTGAACATTGTATTAAATCAGTTGAATTACAACTACTGTGGAATGGAAATAAGGCAAATTCTTTTAAATCATCAAGAGGGGTCCGACAAGGTGACCCGGTCTCACCCTATTTGTTTGTGATTTGCATGGAGAAATTGGCTCATCTCATCCAAGAGAAAATTCTTAATGAAGAATGGAAACCAATTCGATTAATGACAAGTGGGCCACCTATTTCCCATTTATTTTTTGCGAATGATGTCATCTTATTTGCAGAAGCTTCCTTGCAACAAGCGTCATTGATAAAAAAATGTCTAGATAATTTCTGCAATTGTTCCGGACTTAAGGTTAATTTCTCTAAAACCCGTGTGTTTTTCTCATCTAACGTCAATCACAACAGGTGTTTAAAGATTAGCACCTACATGGGATTTACTCAAACAGCAGACTTGGGGAAGTATCTAGGTGTTTCTCTTCATCATAAGAGAGTAACCAAAGATACGTACAAGGAGATTGTTGATAAGGTTAAGAACTGCCTGGCTAAATGGAAGACCAATTCTTTATCCCTTGCGGGAAGATCTACTCTAATCACCTCAGTGACGCCAGCTATCCCTTCCTATGCCATGCAGACATGTCTACTCCCAGCTACTTCTTGTGAGGCCCTTGACAAACTGAACAGGAACTTCCTTTGGGGCAATATGGAGGATCAGAAAAAGGTCTCACTGGTAGCTTGGGACTCAGTTTGTAAATTGAAGACAAAAGGAGGTCTTGGTATGAGACATGCCAGATTACAAAATCAAGCTCATCTCGTGAAGCTAGGATGGAAACTTGTTCATTGCCGTAATGATTTCTGGGTCAAAGTTGTTCGTGATAAATATCGGTGTGGTAATGATCTTATTCCAAAGATTGATGTTGAAAGGGGTGGCTCCAACGTCTAGTTAGGAATAAAGAAGACTTGGAAAAAGGTTGAGGAAGGTATGGAGATTGCTGCCAACAGAAACACAGTGAGATGGAAACATGAACGTAGTGGAATGTTTACAGTTAAGTCAGCCTATGAACTGCTATCAACTGCTGGTATGGATTCTAACCCGCTTTGGGAAAAAATATGGAAACTGCCTATTCCCTAATGTTGTAGATCGATGATGTGGTTAGTAGCTTGTAAGAGTCTTTTAACAAACACTATTAGAAGGAAACGAGGTCTGGGTGATGATGATATTAGAAGACTGATTCAAAAGTTAGTTACAGAGATATCCGCTGAAGCTTGAGGAGCAAGAAGTGGGCACCGATAAATTAGGAATCCATGATGTTAGTGGTTATTTTCCTTTTTTTTTTATTATCATTTATTTCAATTTGCTGTAACTGAATATGTTATAAATTCAGTATTGTACGCATCAGAAATTTGAGGAAATTATCAGTTTTGCTTCTCTACAGTTTCTCTCTCGTTGGCCTTGCATCTCGCTGTGTGTTTTTTTCTTCCAGTGTTCATTCCCCCATAAAAACCATCAGTTTGGTATCAGAGCTGAGTTGATCAAAGTAGGGCGTGATGGCAGTCAGTAACAATGGTGCAGTGAGTATTTCTCAACCTTCCATGCCTATTTTCAAAGGAGAAAATTATGAGTTCTGGAGCATTAAAATGAGAACTCTGTTTAAATCCCAAGAGCTGTGGGATTTGGTGGAAAATGAATATGATGAGAATGAGGAGGAGGCTAGAGTCAGAGAAAACAAGAAGAAGGACTCAAAGGCACTGTTTTTTATTCAGCAACCAGTGGATGATTCTATCTTCTCCAAGATTGCAGCTGCTAAAACAGCAAAGGAAGCATGGTCAACCTTGCGGGTTGCATTCCATGGCTCTTCTACGGTGGTAAGAGTAAAATTGCAAACTCTCCATCGTGAATTTCAAAACCTGCGCATGAAGAGTGAAGAAGCTGTGCAGGACTTTATGACAAAGATAGCAGCAATTGTGAACCAGATGCGATCATTTGGAGAAGAAGTGTCAGAAAAAACAGTGGTAACACATGTATTGAGAAGTTTACCTCCTAAATTTGATCATGTAGTTGCAGCCATTGAAGAATCAAAGGATTTATCAGCTTATACATTTGATGAGCTGATGGGTTCTTTGCAGTCTCATAAAGCAAGAATTAACAGAAAAGGAGAGATGACAGAAGAGAAAGCTTTTCAGGCAAAGGGAGAAACTGAAAATCATGCTGGTAGAGGAAGAGGCAGAGGAGGATTTAGAGGGAAGAATTCCAACCGTGGCAGAGGTGGAGCCAGATCTGATTACAAAGATAAAAGGAATATTCAGTGCCATAATTGCAAGAAATATGGGCACATGAAAGCTGAGTGCTGGTTCAAAGACAAACAGGCAAATTTTGCAGAAGCAGCTGATAGTGAAGACAAGCTGTTCATGGCATATGCTGATCAACCAAATGCAGAAGGTGAAGTTTGGTTTGTGGACAGTGGCTGCTCAAATCACATGACAGGGAAGAAGTCTTTCTTCACTGATCTAGATGAAACCCAAAAGAAGACAGTGAAGCTAGGTGATGATAAGGAGATGAGAGTTGAAGGAAAAGGAACAGTAGCAATCAACACTACTCCAGGTAAAACTAAATTCTTGGAGAGCTTGTTAATAATTTAGCACACAATCTGCTGAGCGTAGGGCAGATAATGGAGAGTGGATATTCAGTTTTATTTGACAATAAAGAATGTGTTATAACACATAAGGCAACTAATCGAGTAATTGCAAGGATACCAATGACCAAAAACCGAATGTTCCCATTTGATGTTAAAGCTATGCAAGGTTATGCTCTAATGGCTGGTGAGAAACACGTTTCTGAGGTGTGGCATTCACGCTATGGCCACCTAAACATCAATGGGCTGCAACTTCTCGAGAAAAGAGGTATGGTTTATGGCTTGCCAAAAATTTCTGCAATTAATATATGTGAGAATTGTGCTTATGGTAAGCAATCAAGGAAGTCATTTCCCGTAGCAAAGGCATGGAGAGCAACAAAATGTCTGGAGCTTGTTCATTCAGATCTATGTGGCCCTATGGATACTAAATCCTTAGGTGGGAGTTATTATTTTTTGCTCTTTATTGATGATTTCAGCAGGATGAATTGGGTTTATTTCCTAAAATCCAAATCAGAAACATTTGGGATGTTTAGGAAATTTAAGGCAATGGTTGAAAAGCAGAGTGATGCAAATATTAAAGTACTTCGTACAGATAGAGGAGGAGAGTTTACCTCATCAGATTTCAACCGATTTTGTGAAGAAAATGGCATAAAGCATGAGCTCACAGCACCTTACACACCAGAACAAAACGGTGTAGCAGAACGTAAAAATAGAACAGTGGTGGAAATGGCGAGGTGCTTGCTAAAAGAGAAAGGGTTGCCAAACACCTTTTGGGCAGAAGCTGTAGCAACAGCCGTGTACTTGCTGAATCTCTCCCCAACAAAAGCAGTACAAGATAGCACTCCCTATGAAGCATGGAGAGGGAGAAAACCCACTGTAAGCCATTTAAGAATATTTGGGTGTATTGCATATGTCTTTATAAATTCCCAAAGTCGTCATAAACTTTATGGGAAATCACGAAAATGTATTTTTATTGGCTACTGTACTGAGTCTAAGGCATATAAGTTGTATGACCCTATAGATGAGAAGATTGTTATTAGTAGAAATGTGTTGTTTAATGAAGATGCAGGCTGGAATTGGAGTGAGAACAGCTCAGATAGCAGCAAAAATCAAATGCAAATACCATTAATTGAGGAAACAATTTCTACTTCAGTCAATGCACCTACTCCAGTCAGTAGTCCAGCAACAACACCATCAAGAAGGAGCTCAAGTTCTGCCAGTGAGTCTTCTGATGAGACGCCACCCAGAAAATTCAGATCATTGAGGGAGATATATGAAAATGATCAGTTTGCATTAATGGCACCTGACCCTACAACATATGATGAAGCTGCTGAAAGAGAATTATGGCAGAAAGCTATGAGAGAAGAGCTCAATGCCATAGAAAAGAATGCAACATGGGAGTTGATTGATTTTCCAGAAGGGAAAAATGTTGTAGGCTTAAAATGGATCTTCAAGACAAAGCTTAATGCTGATGGAAGTATTCAGAAGCATAAAGCACGGCTAGTGGCAAAAGGTTACTCTCAACAACAAGGGATAGACTATGAGGAGACATTTTCACCAGTGGCACGATTCGAAACTGTTAGATTACTTCTAGCAGTGGCAGCTCAGCTCAAATGGAAAGTATATCAACTTGATGTCAAGTCAGCGTTTCTGAATGGAGAACTAGAAGAAGATGTCTATGCAGAGCAACCAGAAGGTTTTGTGATTCAGGGAGAAGAAGAGAAAGTCTACAAGCTGAAGAAGGCTCTCTATGGCTTAAAACAAGCCCCCCAAGCATGGTACAGCAAAGTTGATGCTTATTTCCAGCATAACAAATTTTTCAGAAGTGAAAATGAGCCTACGCTGTATGTAAAAAGGCAAGGTACATCAGATTTCATTATAGTCTGTTTGTATGTTGATGATATAATATATATGAGCTCAAGTACTTCACTGTTAGAAGAATTTAAAGCCAATATGATGAGCAAGTTTGAGATGACTGATCTAGGCTTGCTGCATTACTATTTGGGGTTAGAAATTAAGCAAGATGAAGCTGGAATTTTTGTGTGCCAAAAGAAATATGCTGCTGATTTGTTGAAACGGTTTAGCATGTCAGATTGCAAGAAAAAGGTTACTCCCATGAATGTTAAGCAGAAGTTACAAGAAGATGATGGAGCTCCAAAAGCAAATCCAAACCAGTATAGAAGTCTGGTTGGGGTTTGATATACTGACACACACAAGGCCAGATATCTCATTTTCGGTAGGTGCAGTGTCAAGGTATATGAGTAATCCTTCAATGAAGCATTATGGTGCAGCTAAGAGAATTCTAAGGTACATTGTTGGTACATTGAATTATGGAATTTGGTACACTCATTCAGATCAATTCAAACTGGTTGGGTTCACTGATAGTGACTGGGCAAGCTCTCTAGATGACCGAAAAAGTACTTCTGGTAATGTATTTAGCTTGGGGACAGGAGCAATCACATGGATGTCCAAGAAACAAGCCACTGTTGCACTGTCAACGGCAGAGGCTGAGTACATTGCAGCTACTGCAGCAGCTTGTCAATGTATTTGGCTTAGAAGAGTACTAGAAGATGCACAACAGAAGCAACTTGAAGGAACTAAGCTCTACTGTGATAATAAATCAACTATTATCATGGCAAAAAATCCAGCATTTCATGGAAGAACAAAACATATAGAGCTGAGGCATCATTTTATTAGGGAATTAGTGGCCAAGGGAGAAATTGTCCTGAAGTTTTGCAACACTGAAAGTCAAGTGTCAGATATTTTCACTAAGGCACTATCTGGTAAAAGACACATGTATCTCAGAAATCTGCTTGGTGTGTGCGACTTTGAATCAAGGGGGAGTATTGGAAGACTGATTCAAAAGTTAGTTACAGAGATATCCGCCGAAGCTTGAGGAGCAAGAAGTGGGCACCGATAAATTAGGAATCCATGATGTTAGTGGTTATTTTCCTTTTTTTTAATTATCATTTATTTCAATTTGCTGTAACTGAATATGTTATAAATTCAGTATTGTACGCATCAGAAATTTGAGGAAATTATCAGTTTTGCTTCTCTACAGTTTCTCTCTCGTTGGCCTTGCACCTCGCTGTGTGTTTTTTTTTTCCAGTGTTCATTCCCCCATAAAAACCATCAGATGATTGCTGTCTAGTTTGTAAAAAAGAAGCGGAGGACTTTATTCATGTCTTCCGTGATTGTCATGAAACTCGAATCCTCTAGAAAAAGCTGGTACCTCCTTCTATGTGGCGAAAATTCTGCATGATGAACTTCAATGAATGGCTAGGTTGGAATATTACCACCAAGCAGATCAACGGTGAAAACTGGAAGAGCATCTTTTCCGTGATTTGCTAGTGGCTTTGGCATCGTCGAAACCTTTATCTTTTCGAAGGAAAGAAGGTGTATAATGAAGATATAATAGCTAACGCTACTGCTATGTTAGATAATATTAAGCGTCATCAGAAAGCACTTTCGGGTGCGTCACTTCCGGAAATCCGACGGGCTACTAGGAAGCATGGCTGGCAACCCCCGCCACAAGGATGGATTAAAATCAATGTGGATGGAGCTTATTCTTCTGTTAATCACAGCTGTGCGTGTGGTGGTTTACTACGAAATGCAGAAGGAGAGTTTCTACGGGGGTTCCTACATAATCTGGAGCATGGGGATGCACTTCATGCAGAACTATGGGGGTGCCTACATGGAATGAAGCTTGCTTGGGATTGTGGGTACCGTAAGATTATCTTGGAGTCTGATTCCAGCAATGCTATTGAGCTTATCACTTCTGATGCTGAGGAACACCACTATGAGCATGATGTCATTCGTGAAATTCGCTTGTTGATGAGCAGGGAGTGGGAGGTGAATATTGAGTACGTGAGCAGGGAATTTAACGAAGCTGCTGACTTCATTGCTAAACAAGGACTTGCTGCAGCGAGAGGTTTTCATGTTATTGTTGATATTCCCAGGGAGTTATCTTATATTTTGGTTGATGACCGCAAGGCTATGGCAAGCGGTCGTGTAGGCTCTAGATAAGGTTTCTCATTATTATAAAAAAAAAAAAAAGAATTAGGAGCAGACAAATCATTAGCTGTTTAAATTTTCAACAATGATAAAATCATACGTCGCATATCTAATTACCTCTTGAAAGTTATTAATGTCCTATTATAATGGTTTCACACATATAGCGTATGCCATGATATCTGCACTTTTTCTTCTGGGTTGGCAACGATAGTAAACAAAGCAACAATTTGAAGTTATCAATGTGAACAAAAATTGTGTTTGAAAAATAAGTAAATAATAAAATATTTAATAGGAACTTACCTTCGGGGGAACCCATTTTACATTATCCGATAATTTAGCCTATTTTATGCTTGTTGTCTTGTCCATCACTCTTAATAAATACTGACAATGCTCAAATTGCCCTATCACCATACGTATAAAGAAATCATAAATTATTATATGCTAGCTGCAATTAACTTGAAAACAAATGCAATAATAAAATTTAACTTACATTTAGGAGATTTCTTCGACATCACTACTAGGCTTTCCACTAAGAGAATCAGACCAGTATATTCTATTTTTTAGAGGTCAAATAACAACGAGTTAATGATAATTGCAAAATCGTAAACAATTTCAATTAAATATGTTCTTTCCATTTATCAAATTTAAAACTATTTATTTTTCAACAAAAGGTGCTGATCGATTAAGATAATTATGTTCACAATATATAACTTCCTCTTGTTTGGAGTGTTTTGCGGCTTCTGCACTCTTTATGGTAGGCACATAAGGTCATATTGGTCATTTAGTTCCTTTTCCATGTGCTCTCGATGGAATGCTTTGTAGGTGAAATGAGGTGAAAATCAGCATATAAATAGAAATAAATAGTAAAAGAAAGTTACAACTTTAGTTTTAATTATTTAAAAACTTTGGTCCATATTTTTAAAAAAATAAAATTATATATTTTATGAAAGTTAGGAACTAAGCTTTTCAATAGTTAAAATTATAAGGACTGGATTGTACCAAGTCAAAGGTTTAAAAATTGAGTTATAACTAAGTTAAAATTTAAGAATTGAATTAAATCAAGTTAAATTTTAGGGATTAAGTTACAATAGAATAAAAACTTTAAGAATTCAAAAATTAATTTTCCCTAATAATAATATTGTTTTCATTAATTGAATAAAGAAAAGTTCCCAAAAAAAAGTCCACCATCATTTATCAAAAGGAGAATCTCAAAAAAAAAAAAAAAAAGTTTCAAATTACTAAACTTCAAATTAGACTTAGTAACAATATTTTAATAGGTTTTAACGCTAGACTCGCAAATAATAATATATTTTTGTAAAAAATTTTTATTTTGAATCTAGTAATTTCGAACTCATTTTTATGTGATTCTTCGTTTTTAATATCTCTCTATATAGGATAAAGTTTTTAATTTGTAACCCTATCTATAAGATCAATTTAAAGAGTGTATGAAATTTCAACCAATTTTTTTTTTCTCTTCATTAGTTACGTGCTCTATGCATCACTAAAGGAAGTCTCACTCACTCTCTCCATAAATACTATTCTCTCTGTTTTTCTTTTTTTTTATAAAAAACAATTAACCAAATTACATTGTTTGAAATGTTGATTATGAAATGTAAGTTGTTAAAAATACCCTCATTTATGTGAAAAAAATGTGTAGAAATTAAATACTACCTCCGGTCTTTAATTAAGAGTTAGTTTGACTTTCAATTTAGTTCTAAATATAATATTTCAATCTATCTTATCTCATATTTATTTATTTATTTCTAAAATAGTTCTTATAGTAGCTGCACATATTAAAGATTCCATTAAATGGTAATTATAGCTAATACACATGATTAACAAGGGTATTTGAGAAAAGACAGTACCTAATTATTATAAATAATTAACTTAACAAACTTTTTTAATGTACTAGAATTAGTAACTAGCTCTTGATAATATATGATATGCGTGATTAGATAAGCTATAGGTAAATAAATGAAAAAAATTTGAAACAAATTTTAAAAATGGAGAACAGGTCATAACAAAAAATTATCTCCTACATCTCTTGTCACCAAAAAAAAAATTGTCTCCTACAAAAAGAAGTGGAGGGGTAATATTTTTGAAAAATGCCAAAGACCCTTGGGTCTAGTGGCACCAATCCCCCCTTTGGAGGATGATCCAAGATCAAACCTGTGTTGAGTATGTCGGCGTGTTTGTGTGTTGATATATAATTTGTGTTTCATTTGACTCCTATAAAAAAGTAAGAGTAAAATACATTACTCTCCCTTCTATTTAATCTAAATTACAAAGACCTTCCTTTTATTTTGGAAAATTATATGAACCTTCTTTAAAATCAAAATATATATTGCACAAACCTCCTTTCTTGTTTTAAGATTTAACTCCTATCCACCGATCTGTTAGTTGACCGTTAGATCATAATATTGACCCATTATTTTGACCAAATTGCCCCTTCTTAATACAAATATTACTAATAATTATCATTTAATGACATATCATGCATATTTATTTGAAATTTAAAAAATAATTTTAATAAATATTTTAAATATTTTTTGGTATACTATTGAATTAATTTAAAATAAATCTTGTTTACTTATTTAAACTTACTTGTGATGTAATTTTTTAAATATATCTTAGTAAAAAATGTTTTGTAATTCTATATATATTTTTTCAATAAAATTATAAAGTTATGTCTTAATTTATTAAATTTAGTAAAAATATTAAATAGATTATTAATAAATATTAATATTAAAAGATAAACTACAGATTTAATATAACGAGGGTAAAGTAGGAAACAAGGTTTATTCTAATATTTTTTTAATTAAAAAATATGCGTAAAGAATCTTTTTCAGAATATTCTTTGATGATGTTAATGGTTTGGACTAAAATGTATGTTGTCAAAATAGAAGGGAGGTCAGCATAATTAAAACAAAAGAGAAGGGTAGTCAGATTATTTTACTTAAAAAGTAATATGTTTGGGAAAAATATATTTATATACATTTATTGCTTTGAATTAATTTTAACAATCTTATTTATTTACATGATTCTATTATTTTTATAATAGGACAAGAGGAAGTATATCATTATAAAATAAAAATATTATTGAAATAGAACCAATATCAAATCAACTTGATTTGAAGTTCAAACCATAGTTCTAGCTAGTCAAATTTATATAAACACATATAAATTTTAATATTTTTGTTAAAATGGGAAATGGACTAGAAAATCTTTTAATTATAATTCTTTTTTTTTTTGATAAATTTTAATTATAATTCTGTTTTAAAGATGATTGAAAACAATAAAAATATGAAGCTTGCATAGTAATATCACGAAATGACTTCTCTTCGCTTGTTACTATATTATTATTGTTCCTTGGTTGTTTCTGATAGCTTTCATATTTGTACCAAAAGTCCAAAGCCATCATAAACAACGACCACCCTTATTTATCCTTAAGTGGTTCTCTTAAATTAGAAAAATATTAACCAACAAGTGTTGGTCCAAATGGAAGAGACTTAGGCACCTTAAATATCATGTCCTAGGTTTGATCCTTGAAGTGGTGTGTATAGAAAAAAATTGTTAGGAGGGTCCCCGCTACGACGCCTGATAGTCCTCTGAGAGATTAGTCTATTACTGTTTGTTTGGATGAGAGGATGCTCTGGGTAACCAAAAAAAATTAGAAAAATATTATAGTTGTTATAAATATAATAATATCTTTGTGGATGTCCATATATCTCCTATTATCTCTAATATCTCCCATTATCTCTATATCCCACAATTGTCTCATATTATTATGTAATTTGTAGATATTTGGAGGTGCCGCTGCTGCATCAAAGAGTAATAAAGGAGACTTATCGTTTTATTGAAGAAAGAATTCAGAAGAAGTTGGCAGGTTGGCAAGCCCATTCACTTTCCTTGGCGGGCTGAATCACACTCACACAGTCAACGCTGGCAACCATTCCATTGTATCAATGCAAACAACTAGAGTTCCAGCATCTAACTGTGCCAGAATTCAGAGTTTAATGTGGAACTTTATATGGGGCTCTCCCAGTACTCACCGAAAAAGTCCATTTGTTGAACTGGAACAAAACGTGCCAGCCGAAAGATAGAGGTGGCTGTGGGCTCAAAGACATTACCAATCAAAACACAGCACTCCTTATGAAGTTAGCGTACTCAATCATCACACAACCGGATGCATTTTGGGTCAGACTATTAAGAGGCAAGTATGGCTGGCAAGATAAAAGTCTCCCATGTGGAAATCCTCGTAATGCTTCGTACTTGTGGAGATGTCTTGGACAGGTATGACTAGATATGGACTTAAATATGACTTGGAACTTAGGAGATGGAAAAAAAGTGCTTTTTTGGTCGGATAATTGGGTAGGAGAACTTGGGCCTTTGAAGAACCTTGCCTTTGCCCCCATCAATGAAGAAAATCTTCGCAAGACTGTGCACCAATATGTCACAGAGGGAGGAGAATGGAAATGGAGTGAATTTGAATCACGCCTACCTGTAAATACGTTGAGACAAATAGTAAAAGTCAAACCCCCTGCCCCCTTGACCCCGCGGCAGTAAGAAAATGGTCAGATGACCAATCCAAAGGCTTCATGGTTTGCTCAGCTTACTAGACAATCACTAAAACAGAATGGAGTTCCAAGGATTCTCGCTAGAGCCTTGCTTGGAAGTGGCCTGGTGCACAAAGGTTGAGAACCTTCCTTTGGCTTGTCTTGAATACTCACCAACAAGGAACGAATGTGGAGGAAATGACAGTAAACAATCACTGTGATTTATGCAATGGACAGGTGGAAGACCTGAACCACGTGTTTCGCAATTGCAAGTTTGCAACCTCTTACTAGGACCTCATTATTCCAGTTGAGCAGAGGCAGTATTTTCACCATCTCCCTTATGATAGATGGATAGAGGATAATCTCAAGATGAATAAAAGGAACCCGAACTGGAGAGTCACTTTTGGCCTTCTCTGCTGGAAACTTTGGTCTGCCAGAAATCGGCGTGTATTTTGCAATGAAGTGGTTCAAAGCCACCGTCTAGTCAATGAAATTCTATGTCTAAGTGATTATATTAGGCGGGCTTTAGTTAGTCAGAGAACTTTAGGACTTAACTAAAGCCTTTGCTTTTGTTGTCTTGTACCGATTTTGTACTTATTTGTTTAGATAAATAAACCTTTCCATTCAAAAAAAAAAAATAGAGGTCATGTATAATGTATTAAATACTCTTGAATAGAATGAGAAATACTCTCTCTTGTTGATTCTCTCTTTCTCTGTATGATTCCTTTATATTTCTTCTTTATTTATAATATATTATCAGCACGAAGCTCTAATTAAAGTGTGTATGATATACCTTTCTACCCCAGCATAATTAGAGCATCATCTCTATTATTTTTCTAGAGTATCCTTTGCTCTGTTCAAATAAAAGTATATCGAGCATCGCATATATGGTATTTTAGAGTATCCGTATTTCTATCCAATTTATCTAGGATAATCTAAGCCGTTACATGGATTTAAAAGGATTATCTACCGTTGTTTTAAACATTAGGTTCTATGGCTATGATTGAAGATTTTGCTTTACTTTTTAGTGCGACAATTTAATTTTGATATAGATATTATACCTTCCGAATTAATTATAATGAGAGGATTTTTCTCCCTTCTATTTCTTATAGACTTGACGTTACTATTTTGATGAAACCTGAAGTTCCAATAATTCTAAGTTTTAAATGACCAAAAGCTATATAATTCTAAGTTTTCATCTCATTGTAATTAAATAGCCATAAGCTATATAACTCTGATTTTCCATTCTTTTCAAATTAAATGACTAAAAGCCATATAATTTTGATTTTCTATATTATAACTAGAAGCTATACAACTTTGATTTTTTATCTTATGGCCAGAAGCCATATATAAATGGCTAATTCTCTTTTTTTTTTTAAATAGCTTGAAGCCATATATATGTGATATTTTATCTTATTAAATGACTAGAAGTATTTAGGTATAACTTTTTCATCTTATGGCTAGAAGCCATATATATTTGATTATTTTTATCTTATTAAATGACTAGAAGTAATATAATTTGAATTTTCTATGTTATGACCAAAAGCCATATATATATAATTTTTGTTTATCTTATTAAATGGCTAGTTGCCATATAACTTTGATTTTTTATTTTATGCCCAAAAGCCATACATATTTGAATTTTTTTTATCTTATTAAAAGGCTAGAAGCCATATAATTTGTATTTTTTTTTTATTTTATGACCAAAAGCCATGTATATATATTTAATTTTTCTTTATTTATATATATCATGTTGAATTTTCTATTTTATGGCCAGAAGCCATATATAAATAATTTTTCTATATCTTATTACATGACTCATATCCATATAACTTTGATTTTCTATCTTATAGCCATAAGTCATAAGTATTTAACTTTTTTTTGTTATTTTATTAATTGGTTAGAAACCATATCACATCAAATTTTTATCTTATGGTCAAAAACCATATATCTTTAATTTTTTTATTTTGAAATTAAATGGCTAGATGCCATGTATCTTTATTTTCTTTATTAAACGGCCTGAAGCCATATAGTTTTGATTATGAGAATTATTATTATATGGTTTGTTTATATATAAAAGAAAAATTATGACAATTGGAATTATAAATAATGTAACCCAAAAAACTAATGACTATATAGTGAAGGATGTGTTGGTAAAAGAGTTTACTTTTTATCCTTATTTCATGTTATATTTAATTAATTTAAAATTTAGGTTTTATTCTTATCTTATTCTCATATATTCTTGACATTGAATTTGATATTTATTAATATTATAATTCCTTATTACCAAATGGCCAACAGTCATTACAATCATGTTATTAAATGATATGAAAATAATAACTTATGATATTTTTAAAGCCCCAAAGGCTTATGGTTCAAATATTAAGAGACACAAATGATCTTTAAAAAATATATATTTATTATATAGAGTCTTGAGGACTAATAACTTATAAATAGCCCTGAAGGCTTATGATTCAAATCTTTATAATTATATAGTTTGATTTTAGTCCTTATAGATCTTTTTCTGTTGAATTTATAAATTTATGAATAAGCTTTCAAGCATTACATAATATATATATATATATATATATAAAGAAATAAATTTTTTGAATAACAAAATATTAAGAAAATATATATGTTTTGAAAAAAAATATACTTCATATTTTGAAAAAGTATAACAAGAAGTGAAGTATATCATATAGTGAAATAATAATATATGTTAGTTCCTAAAGAACTATATATAGCATTTTCTAAAGAACTACATATAAAAAAAAAAATTAATATAGTTCCAGAAGAACTAATAACAAAATGTTGATATAGTTCTTGAAGAACTAGTAATAAAATCGATATAATTCTTAAATAACTAATATAATTCTCCCTATTATTTTTGTGGACAGAAAAGTAATTAATAATAAAAATTATGACCCACAAATATATATATTAGAATATTTGTTTATCAAAGGATCTTAAGGTAATAGCTCAATTGGATTGAAATACATTATTATATTTGAATCAAGAAGCATTTGGATTTTCAAGTTAAAGATATATTATTAGCTTACTATATAGTATTCACTTTGTTTGAAATACAAAAATAAGAAAAGTATATTTGTGTGACTCACACTTGAGAGGAAGATTGTTGGAATACAAGTGTGAATCATATTAGATGGAATTGTTATCTTTAATATTCATGTCAATTTTTTATATATATTCCTTTCGAAAAATACTCCCGAAAAGTCAGTGATGCTTGACTCTCCATAAGTGCACAAATTTCTACCATTGGATAAAAGATGAAAAATAAGGCTATAAAAGAGCTGTATCATGATTTATTATCCCAAAGATAAAATATATAACCGATAATATATTCCTTGTGAAATATTAAAGTGAAAAATGAATAATATAACATGGTAACAAGAAGTTTACCAATAATTGAGAATAATTTTATAATAAACTAGAAGTTTATGTATTTATAGTTTGGCATGACCGATAAGATCATCCCGGATCATAATGATGCAAAGTATCATGAAAAATGTGTATTGTCATTTATTAAAGAACCAGAAAATTCTTTAAAAATGATATATCATTCAAGAATTTTTATGTGATGTTTGTTTTCAAAAAAACTAAATAAGAGAACATCACTAGCTATGCTCAAAATTGAATTAGTGCAGATTTATAACGTATCAAGTTTATATGGGCCCATTTAAACACCATATGGACTAAAGTAATACTCTATAAGTAAAAGATGCATATATAAAATGGTCACAGGTGTTTATGATCAACTTGCAACCTAAAGTTTGCAAATATGTTCAAAGAATTACATTAAGTACATAAGTTCTTGATTATGAAATCAATATGATTCTCGTTGAGATTGCTAGTGATTGTTCCTCACGTTGCTGATGATTATATGCTTAGTAAAAGCCTCCATAAGTAGTTAGATCAGAGTTTGAGATCAAAATTCCCATTTGAGTGTTGGGATGATTGATCTTATATATTTTTGCACATGAATGCATCAAGCTAACAATGTATTGTGAATTCTCCCATTATAATTGGTTTTTGATCAAGAGCCAGACATTTTTCATCTTAAAATATGTAATATCTATTACTCCACCGTAATAATGCACATAGATGGATATTAAAAATAAGTTGGGATCACTGTTAGATGAGAATCTCCTTATTCTTATTTGTCTCTAAATGAAATAAAATAATGTTTCTAAAGGAGACTTATGGAGTTAGGAGACCTCCATTACATGTTCCTAATATGAGAGGAAGAAAATATGTAGCTGGAAAAGAAAATATATAGAATACATTTTTACTATCAAATGTAGATTCTCAAATATAGTAGTATGAACTAGAAATTCATAAAGTATTGCATTCATAAAATATTATTAATATTTGCCAGATACAATTACTGATTCAAATAAGAATTCTTAATTCTTATATTCCAACTAAAAGTGCTCCTATTCTTGAAGACATGATAAAAGCATGAGAGTATGATTGGTTCCAAAAAGAAAAATAAAAAAGGAGCAAATGATCATGATGATCATACTAAGGAGGCATGAATTGCAAAAGAGGTTAAGACATAACTATTTAACCCCCTAAAGAGGTTTAAATGTCTGGAAGTAATAAAGAGATCTCGATATGTTATGTCATTAAAAAAAAAGGGAGTGATAAAGGAATAAAATTATCAACAATAATTTTATTAATGATATCACATGATCAAATGAGAATCTTATATATTAATCTGTCATGAGATACAGACAAAAAAATGATTGGCCAATAGAAAAGAAAAGACGTAACGTAACAAGGATTTGTGTATTCCTAGCCCATGCACTTCAAGTGTAATGCTAGTAAATAGGCATTTGTACAATATAAAGAGAAATAAAGTCTTATGGTGGATTAAATTACATGTCTTATCAATATAACAGTCTGGTAATAAATGAAGTTTTTCATGTGCATCTTAGAAATATATAATTATATAGTATGACTAACTTTATAGTGAAATTATATGTGAATCCCAAAAGAATTCAAATCTTTGTATAAATTCAAATGATCCAATATATGAACAGATATGGATCATAATGTATGAAAATTCTTGAAGTATTTAAGTTTCTAGAAGCACACAATTATGTTCTCAAGAACACTATTCAATTAAATCTCTATATGAGACATATGTGATTAATATTAACTTGAGGAATGATGTAAACATATTCCAACTTGTCTATTTGTGAAAAGATTCAAAATTAGTTTGTTATCAGTACTATTTATGATGATAGCATCAAAACTCTTGATGAGTTTTCAAAAGTTATGAATTACTTAAAGAAAAATTTGAAATAAAAACTTTGGAAAAAATACAGATGGATAAGTCACATCCATCATGTGGATAAGTAACATCCATTATATGTTTCGGTAGTTGTAAAATCCTTAGATATGGATTAAAGATCAATTTAGACCTCCAAACGGTAATGCATAAACACTTGGTCTAAAGGTACCATATCTTAGTATCACTGAAGCATTTATATATCTAGCCATATAGAACCTAATATATCATTTAGTGATAGCATGATATAGTTCTCTGTCAACATGAAAATACTGGAATAAAGTTAAAAATATTCTTTGTTACTTTTAAGGGTGCCATGGAGGTAATATTATTTTATTTGAAGGTACCCGAGACTAATCTTAATGGCTATATAGATAAAATATTCTTGTTTGATCCTCATATCAAGAGATTAAAGTATGATCCACGTGTGAGTAAATCAAAAGACTATTCGTCTCATGATTTTCAGAAGATTATGAATTTCATATTTAACTTTTTATCTCACTATAATATTTGGAAGGCTTGTTTGTTATATTAGATTTTCCAGGCTTAAAGATGTCAACTGATGTTGCCAAGAGGGGGAGTTGATACACGTTGTACTCTTTTTTCTTTGTCTATGGTTTTGTCCCACTGGATTTTCCTAGCAAGGGTTTAAATGAGGCAACATTGCATAGTGTATCAATGAATAATGTACTTTTTTTTTTCTTTTGTAAGGTTTTTGTCCCACAAGGTTTTTCCTAGTTGAAGTTTTTTAACGAGACACATTCATATATATTAGACATCCAAGGGGGAGTGTTATGGATATAATAATATCTTTGTAGATGTCCATATATCTCCCATTATCCCCTGTATCTTCTATAATCTCCCATCATCTCTATATCCCACAATTATCTCATATTATTATGTAGTCTGTAGATTCTATAAAAGGTGTAAAGCTGTACCTATAAATAGAGGTCATGTATAATGTATTGAGGACTCTTGAATGGAATGAGAAATACCCTTCTTATTGATCCTCTCTTCCTCTGTATGATTCTTCTCTATTTCTTCTTTATTCATAACAATAGTCAACATAAAAACAAGTTGACAGAATAAAAAAAAGAAAATGTGCTTGGTATAGGTCAATTTTTTTTTAAAAAGAGACGGCGTAACGAAACAAAAAGTATGATGTTGATGCTATTTCGAACTCCCTTGTCTTTAGCTTTATATGGGAGTCAAAAATTATTCTTAAGAGCTAACCTCTTTCTTGGAAAGTGGAAACTAGTCTTTTTCAGTTCTTTCTCATTCTCTGCCCATAAAGCCTTACGCACCATGTTAACCTTCCCTCCAAAAATCCAATCTTTGACTTTCCATCTCTTTCTCTCACAATCTGAGTCGCTCTCTCCCATTTAAACTCAGTTTTTTCAGATATTTATTCTCAATCTTGCAAGTTCCTAAATCTAAATTAGAACCCCTCACCTAAACACTTAAGCGCAACCCCCATTTCAGGAATTTCCGTATTTAACACTAACTTTTGTTTTCATTCTTAGTTAAAATTATGTCATTTGTTTTCTCACATGACCCGTTAATGTACTCTGCTGTGAGTCTTCTCCGAAAATCATTTTCTTGCATTTGTTGTCTGCTACTCTCCACCTAGTTTTGATAGTAGCGTTCTTCGTTTTATGGGTATGGAATAAAATTTATGTGGATGCTAGAGATGGTTTTGAGGAGAAATTCAGGGGCACTCTATATCTAAGGACTTTGTTTTGTTCTTTGGGTGCTTCTGCATTTAATCTTGTCATGGGCCTCCTATGTTACTTCTATTGGTATAGAAATATTGGTCTAATGAAAAGTTCGTGACCTTTTTGGATTTTGCGCTTAACACAATTGCTTAGGGTGTCGTTTATGCTTATTTGCATTCAGGATTCTTCAATTCAGGTGAAAGGAAATTTCCATTCTTCTTCAGAGCTTGGTGCACTTTGTATTTCCTTGTGTCTTGTTATTGCTTTATACTGGACGTTATTCTCCATCTGAGACACATTTTGTTACCACTTCAATACTTGATTTCTGATGGTGTCTCCTCCTTTGTGAGTATATTCCTTTGTTACATGGTGTTTTATGTGGAAAATGAGAGTGAAGATAACATAATTCGAGAGCCTCTTTTGAATAATAATGATAATGTAAGCATCCATTAAAGTCAAATAAGAGCAAAGGGGAGGAAACTATCACTCCTTACTCAAATGTTGGGCTTTTCAGCATTCTTATGTTCTCTTGGGTGGGTCCTCTGATTGTTGTGGGCAAGTAGAAAACTTTAGACTTTGAGGATGTCCCACAACTAGCTAGCTGTAGCTGGAGTTTTTCCACCTTTTAGAAGTAATCTTAAGGCTGACTATGGTACTATAAGCAAAGTGACCACACTTAAGTTGGTGAAGTAATTAATACTCTCAACTTGGAAAGAGACTTTTGCAACATCCATTTTTGCACTTTTAAATACTTTGGCTTCTTACGTTGGTCTATATCTCATTGACACTTTTGTTCAATACCTCAATGGCAAATAAACATTTAAGAATGAGGGTTATATTTTGGTGGCTGCATTTTTTGTTGCGAAGTTTACAAAATGCTTATCACTGAGGCACTCGTTCTTTTAATTGCATCAAATTGGAATTAGAATCTAAACACAGCTTGTGGCAACGATTTATAATAAAAGCTTGACCCTTTCTTGTCAAGCCAAGCAAAGCCACACTACTGGAGAAATAATCAATTTTATGACTGCTGATGCTGAAAGAGTTGGTGATTTCAGTTGGTACATTCATAATTTGTGGTTGGCATTTTTGCACATAGCATTAGCTTTGTTTATTTTGCATAAAAATCTTGGGATGGCTTCGATTGCTACATTTGTTGCTACTTGTAGAGATATGATATTATGTAGATATTATGTAATTATGATTAGGATTTGATATGATATGATATTATCATAATGAGCCATTAATGCAAAGGCTCCTCTCACTTGTATATATATGTGCATATTTTGATCAATGAAATACAAGGGAATTATTTTCCATATCATTCTCTAAACAACATGGTATCAAAGCATGAGTGATTTTTCTTCTCTGGTTGTATTTTTCTAGTTGCTACAGTACCGAAAATAAATGTGTAAGCTTGTGGTCCTTTCACGGAGCTTTCTTTAGTGACACCGCCCTGCCCAATCGTCTCCCCTCCTCCAGATCGACTAAAACCCAAAGTCTGATGACCATTGAACCATCGCGTGAGTGTCATGCGCCTCTTGCAGATTCGTCGGAAGTTTATGTGTTGGCACGTGACAACGCATAGGACGACCTTTTCACCGGCAGCGAATCCTCTTTTTCGATGAGATTGTGGTACTTCCGTGGTGTGGGTACGGCATTAGCGCACTGTTCATTGACTTTCAGAGTCTTGTTCTATCTCTGTTCTGTTTTTGGCCTTCTGTTCTATTTCTGGCACGTCTCAGGCACTCTGTTTGTGCCATTCGGTTTTGTTTGTAGCTCCTTGTGTAGCTGTTGGCCTGTTTTGCTGCTTTGGTATTCGTTAGGTGATCCAGGTATTGTGCTTTGTGTCCCTGTGTGACAATCTTTCACATTCCTTTTGGTTAGTGCACTTCATCTATGGCTGAAATTAAATCTGTCTCAGAGCTTGTCCCAACTGTTACTAAAATTACTGATCACAAGTTGACTTGGGTAAATTATTTGGATTGGAGTAAAACCATTCGCCTTATCTGTGGAGCATTGAGAAGGAAGATCATCTAACTGATGATCCTCCAATGACTGATTCAAAAAAGGCCTGGTTACAGAATAATGCACAACTATTTTCCAAGATCCATAACTCCATTGACAATGAGATTATTCCTTCTATTAATCACTGTGAATTGGTTAAGGAACTAATGGATTATTTAGATTTTTTGTATTCAGGAAAAGGAAATATCTCTTGTATTTACGAGGTTTGCAAAGCTTTCTATCATCCTAAAAAGCAGGATCGCCCTCTCAAAGCCTATTTTATGGACTTTAAGAGGATGTATGAAGAGCTGAATGTGTTGATGCCTCTTACTGCTGATTTGAAGGTTCAGCATAAGCAACGGGAGCAAATGGCTATTATGAGTTTTCTTACTGGTCTCCCACTTGAGTATGACACAGTTTGCTCTCAAATCTTATCTGGGTCTGAGATTTCTGACCTTCAAGATGTATTTTCTAGAATAATGCGAGCTGAGAATCTCTTGCCACCAGCTGCTAGTACTCCTGCAAGTGCCTTGCTCAATAGGGGCCCCAATAAGAATCGCAGTCCCAGTGATAACCGCAGGGGGCCTACATGTGGTGGTTTGAAGCAAGGGGGAGCCCTTTCTAACTCCAATGGGGTGGTGCGTTATTACTGCAAAGAACCGGGGCATAGAAAACACACTTGTCGTAAACTTCAGAATAAACAACAACACAATAACTTTGCCCACATGGCTACACAAGCCACTGACACAGTCACGATTTCTGTAGCTGAGTATGCCCAATTAAAATATACTATGCCACCTATGAGTGCCGCTGCTACAACAGGTAATAATGCTACTGCCCTTGTTTCTTCTTCCTCAAAGTGGATCATAGATTCCGGGGCTACTAATAATATGACAGGTAACCGCCATCTCTTCTCCTCTTATAATTCTTTTGCCAATCCGTCAAGTGTTTCTATCGCTGATGGTTCTTATTCTCAAGTCCTTGGTTTTGGCATTGTTAATCCCACACCTTCTATCCGTTTGTCATCTGTGCTAAATGTCTCTAAACTTTCTTTTAATCTCTTATCTCCCAGTAAACTTACCCGTCAACTAAACTGTTGGGTCTCACTTTTTCCTACTCATTGCTTGATACAGGATCTTTTGATGAAGCAGATTATTGGTAGGGGTTATGAATCTGGTGGGCACTATATCCTGGATGATTGGGTGTCTCATGCGGTGGCTTGCACTAGCAGTCAAACTCCCTTTGAAGTTCATTGTCACTTGGGTCATTTGTCTTTATCTTCCCTTAAGAGAGTTTATTCTCAATTTTAGCTTTGTCGTCTTTAGATTGTGAGTCATTTCAGCTTGCCAAACATCATCGTCTTCCCTTAATGTCTTGTGTCAATAAACGGGTTTCATCCCCTTTTGAGTTAGTTCATTCTAATATTTGGGGTCCTTGTCCTATAGAGTCCAAAGCAGGTTTTAAATACTTTGTTACATTTGTTGATGATTATTCCCGAACACTTGGTTATATTTAATGAAACATCATTCTGAATTGTTTTCCCATTTTTGTGCCTTGTGCTAAGATTAAAACTCAGCTTAATGTTTCTATTCGTACCTTATGAAGTGATAATGCTAAAGAATATCTCTTTACTTTGTTCCAATCTTACATGCCTCAAAATAGTATACTTCATCAGTCATCTTGTGTTGATATACTAGCTCAAAATGGTGTTGCAGAAAGAAAAAATCACCACCTACTTGAAGTAGCACATGCACTTTTGTTTCAAATGAAGGTTCCCAAACCATTTTAGGCTGACGCGGTTTCCACTGCGTGCTTTCTTATTAATCAAATGCTTTCCTCTGTTCTTGATGGTAACTCTCCTTATACTACCCTCTTTCCTTCTAAGCCTTTGTTCCCTATTGATCCTAAGATATTTGGGTGTGTCTGTTTTGTGCGAGGTGTACGTCCATCTGTTTCGAAGTTAGACCCCAAGTCTCTTAAATGTGTCTTCCTTGGATACTCCCGGGTCCAAAAAGGTTATTGTTGTCTTTCACCTACTCTTAATTGTTATTTAGTAACTGCAGATGTCACCTTTCAGGAGTCTACACCATATTTCTCTTGCTCTTCCACACCTACTCCACCTGCGGAGGAGGATGACATTCTAATATACTCTATCACTTCATCATCACCATCGTCTCAAGCACCCACTCACGCACCTGTTCAACCATTTGATCTTGTTTACACATGACAGTTAAAGGAGATTACTACTGCCACGCCACCTTTTATTCCTCCTTTGTCTGCTTCACCATTGGATCCTGAGTTGAGCAATGTAAAACCCTTTTTCCTTAAACATCAATACTCTTCATAAGACCACTACTATAGTAGAAAAGGAAAGTTGTTAAAACGAGCTACCATAGTAGAAGGAAAATTTCATATTTTTAGAAATTGACTTTCAAACTCGTGTCAACCCGATAGACGTTGGATGCAACTAAAATAATCCATTCATATCTACTGGGCCTCCGAGCCTCCGGCCCGGGTAACACACACATCAAAATTAGCCCATCCAAATCGTTTTCAACCATATAACAAAGTTCCATAAAACAATAGCAATGGCCTCCGGCCAACTAAAATAAGGAGATAACGCATCCTCCAATTTACAATAGATCAACAATCAAATATCACAAAAGACCCTAACTGTGGCAATATACAACCGATCATACATAAATAAAGGCTAGAGGCCTAGAGCTAACCAAGCTCAAGCCTCTGCGTCTCTTCCCGAAGGCGCACGCCTAGAACCTTCACCTAAAAACATTGTAAATCACGGGGTGAGACAAAGTCCCAGTAACCAGCCTTTCCAATACTAGGTACTACTAAATAGGTGCTCGTGAGGTGTCAAGTGGGGCAGTTCACAAATAATACATAATGATAGCCACAACAATTTATGCAAGTGCAATGATGCAATCCCATCAACTAAATCCCTCACTTTGGGGGATTTTCAGGAGCCGAAGTCGGCCTATCCCTCACTATGGGGGACGTAAGGAGCCATAAAAGGCCTATCCCTCACTCTGGGGGACGTAAGGAGCCAAAAGGCCTATCCCTCACTATGGGGGACGTACTAAGCCAACCATCATGCATTAATGGAGGCCTTACCACGTGGTAGTAACAGACAAAACTCTCACCAATTCCCAATCAATGCATCATGCTCAAATCATAATCAAAGAGTAATAATCATTTCACAATTAACCTCATTCAGTGGCATATCTTTCACAATTTCAAATTTTCATTCATCATCAAACCAAACCCCACAAGACGGTTTTCCTTTTTTTTTATACACAACATATAGTTTGAACACAATTACTACTTGGAGCACCAAAACACAAATCTACTCACAATACCACAAAAGCAAGTACTAAGGATTGGAAAGTGGTTACCTCTCGCCTGAGCAAGGAATAACAAACCAACGATGTGGCCCCGTGCACCACCAAGACTCACAACCGGTCTACACAAGCACACAAACACACAACCATCATATATTAGTTTTCAAACTAATAATGTGGCCAAAAACAACACTTGGGGACACGAAATTCCTATCTCCCATCAAAATTCTACCCAACTCAAAGGGTATAACTATCAAAACAACACTCCAAAGTCCTTAAAGTCTATTAAAACATCAAGTCTCCTTCCAAGCATCAATTAGAGTTCAAACCTCAAGGACCCACTATAGGAATTCAACCTCCAACATCTCATTTGAGTAATTAAGGTTCCAACAACAAATCTAAACCGATTAAACATCCAATTTAACCCTCCTTAACATAACCCAATTCACAAAACTCAAAATCAATCTCTACATTATCATCCTCAATCCCAAATCATCCAATTCCATAAACCCTAGCTCCAAAAACTCAAGATTCTTTAAATCCAAGAAAACTACACCGATTAAATACTTAAACTAACCCAATGCAAACAATTAAACTCAAAACAATCGGTCAAAAACCTCAGTTCCATCACAACCTAGAAAATCCTAGGGTTCCACCAAAAATCCTCAGAAATTCCAAGAAATTCCAAGAAAGAAAGAAGATTAGAGGTTAAAATCACTTACTTGAGGTAATGGATCCTTAGAAATGTCTTTCCCAAGCCTCAAAACCGAAACCCTAGCAGAGCTCCTCTCTCCTCCTTCAGATTTTCTAATTTTCGCACAACTGAACCCTCCAGCGACTATATAGAATCGCGACCTTTCGCCGCGGCGAACTAATCCCGAGAGGGATTACTCGCTTGAAAACCTGACTTCACCGCAGCGAACTCCAAACTTCGCCGCGGCGAAAGCTTCCCGAGAGGAAACTCTCGCTCGCCCAGAAGAACTTCGCCGCGGCGTGCCCTTACCTTCGCCGCGGCGAAACCTTCCCGAAAGGGAAGCCTCGCTCACCAGAACAACTTCGCCGCGGCGTCCCCTAGACTTCACCGCGGCCAAACCTTCCCAAGAAGACACTCCCCTCTGAAACTCCCGGTGCGCCGCGGCGAACATACCCTAAGAGGGGTACGTTCACCTATTCCTCCAACAAACCTCAAATCCAACCCAAACACCAAGATCAAGATTAAATCACTAATCTATCCTCAAAATCAACCCAAAAGAGGCTATTAAAACCCGATAAGACTTAGGATGTTACAAGCAACACTAAACCTCGCTCTAACCCTAACCTTGAGACACCTTGTGTTCCAGACCCGGATGCCTCTCTTGATCTACCCATTGCCCTTCTCAAAGGTAAACGTACCTGTGCCCATTCTATTTCATCTTTTGTTTCCTATGACCACTTGTCTCTTGTGTCTAGTTCCTTTGTTGCTTCACTAGATACTATCTTTGTGCCCACAACTATTCGTGAAGCCTTGGCCCACTCGGGTTGGCGTCCTACCATGAAAGAGGAGATGGAGGCCCTTGACCGGGCTGGTACATAAACCCTAGTAGATTTATCAGCAGGTAAAAAGGCCATTCGATGTAAATGGATGTTAACCCCAAAAACTAAGGCTGACAGCACACTTGACCGCCTTAAGGCTCGCGTTGTGGCTAAAGGTTATGTGCAGACCTATGGCATTGACTATTCCGAAACCTTTTCTCCTGTTGCTAAGCTCTCATCTGTTCATCTGTTCATTTCTCTGGCTGCTACTTATGATTGGGTTCTGTATTAGTTAGACATTAAAAATGCCTTCTTGCATGGTGATCTCCATGAAGAGGTCTATATGGAGCAACCACCTAGCTTTGTTGCTCAGGGGGAGCATGGGAAAGTATGTCACTTTAAGAGGTCCTTGTATGGTTTGAAGAAAAGTCCTCGTGCATGGTTTGACCGGTTCAGTATTATTGTACAGAAATTTGGCATGAGCCAAAGCAAGCACGATCATTCTGTATTTTATCAAAGAACAACAGCTGGCATGATTCTCTTGGTGGTGTATGTAGATGACATTGTGATTACAGGCAGTGATAGTTCAAGCATCTCGTCTCTCAAGTCCTTTCTTAATTCCCACTTTCAGACGAAGGATCTGGGCTCTCTGACATACTTTCTAGGTATTGAAGTTATGAGAAGTAAGAAAGGCATATTACTGACACAGCACAAATATGTTCTTGATCTACTGAAGGAAACTGGAAAGTTGGGAGCAGCATCGACTAATTTTCCTATGGTTCACAACCCACTCCTTGATGCTGATGGGAGCATATTGCTTGATATAACATCCCAAAGTTTCCAACCTAGAAATAGGGAAATATGTCATACCCTGATATCTTTAGCATGATTAATGAAAGATTTAGGGTTGACCAAGGCCAGGTGAGATAAAAGATAGATAAACAGCACAACAATTGAAGTGAGAACTGAAAAAGGACCAAATTGTCATTTTTAAAATGATTGGTCTATAAAGGGCATTATCGTAATTAGTGTCCAGAAATCCTAAAAATTTCCAGTAAATCATGAAAAATAGAATTAATGTCATAGAACAGTATTTGAGGTCTAGAAAGTAAATACAGGTTGAAAATAATTTATGAAAAAATTATTTTAATTATTAATATTCTGGCTAAATTAAAAAAATTAGCCAATATTAATTATTAAAAATATTTAGAGATCTTAGAAAATTATGAAAATTTAAAGGAAATTTATTTAGGAATTATGAAAAATTGTAAAATTATTTCCAACCCTAAATGATGAGGAGGTTAGCTTTAATTGAATTTAGAGCTAAATTAATATCGGTAGATTGTCTGTTTTTACAGAAACGGCAATTTAAGGAGTTATACAAGGAGAAAAATTATGAAATTAATCAAGAAAGTTCCCTTTACTGAGATATAATTAATAGTGAGTTGATATAAGAATTTTGAGATACTAGAATTTTTCGGCTATCAGATAAAATAAACCAGTACTATATTAAGACTCAGTGGATTGTTAGGACAACAGGGGTGATAAAATTTCCTATAGATTGCCAAGGACACATGTCATGCCCAAATTGGCCAAGAAAGGGAAAAAGAAAAGAAAAAGAAAATAATAAATAAAATTAGATTAAAATCTAATTAGGGATAAGTAAGATGATTAAGGTTTAAGCCATCTTCCATAAGATCTTGACACATGGCAAACATAGTTCATTGGATGGCTAGGATTTAACCATCTAACTTTGAAAAGTCAAAAGTTTCTAGAAGGGCAATTAGCTAAGTTAATCAAGGAATTAAGAGAGTTAACATTGATTAAGGTCTAATTAATCTTAATGGATAAGAAGAGATGACATAAGCCCTAATGACTCATCATCCAAGTGTCAACATACTAACCTACATAGCCTAAGATTTGTACATGTCGAAAGAGGTAAAAATTGGAGGGCTAAGATTAAGTCTTATGCAAGAAGAGCATATGTGGAATTAGTGAAATATGAAGCCTATAAATACCCCCCACATGTTCATTTCATGCAAGACCTTTCAAGTAGGAAACCTCTTGCAAATTTTCGTGTAGAGAGAGAAAGAGAAGAATTCTAGTGAGAGAAAGTCATTTGGAAGCAAGGTAAGCTTTTACAACTCTTCTATTTCAAGTTATAATGATGGTATGTTAGTTTTAGGCTATTTTAATGATGATGGGAAGTCATTTTCCTAAGGGGAAGTGCTGCCCAAATTTTATCAAAATAATAGGTAATGGTTTAGATGAAGTATAATTAAGATTAAGAATGGTTAAAGGTTAAGGATGAGGTGATTACATGTTAGTTTTGTTGAAAATCCTTTTCCCTATAATTATATACATGGTTCGGTCAAATCAAGTTCAATGGGAAGGGATTGGATTTTCATAAAACTAATATGATAAATGGATTCTACATGAAAAATTATGTAGGAAAAGCCCAAGAAAGTTCAAGAATCAAAGCTAGAAAAATAAACCCTAAAAATCAAGAAAAAGGGATTTAAGGGGTTATGTTAAGCTATGAAGTTGCAGTGATACATAATGTTGTGTCATTAGTTTCCTAATAGGCTATACACAACAAAAGGGGCAAAGATCTAGTCAAAAGGAAAGATTTCAAAAGGAAGGAAAGCATTCAAGGTAGCTTTTGCAATTCATTATATTAGAGTGTCACCTTACTTTGTATGATTATGGCTATGTGTTTTGCTAACCTGTTATGCTATGAGGTGGATGAAAATGTTATGTTATATGATGTTGCCTCCATGCAAATTATGCCTTGGCTTATGCTATGTTGAGTGCCATGAATGTTTATGATGATATGTCCTTGCCATAGCATGAACATAAAGTTAAAGTATGCATGCATGTAGCTTGATTTACAATGTATTGTGTGACATTGATAATGTATGCAATTGCTACTAAGATTCCCCAAGAATCTTACCCCAATATTTAAACAAACCCTAAGGCCTTCAACATTCAAGGGCAAAGGAAAGGAGTTGGCTCTTACTTAAAGAGGTAGTAAACCATAGTAACTTTATATGGCTATGAACCTTTCTATTTTAGAGGAATGTAATATGAAGCATGCTTTAAGTTTCCAATAGTATGATTAAGGCTAGAGGTATACAAGCATGAGTAGAATAGTCCAAGCTGATGAGAAATAACTAATATAGCTAAGGATAGTATGCTATGATGTTAAGTGGTCAATTAAGTTAAGTTACCCTTCTAAAAGGGGTAAAAAGTCAACTAAAAGGGATTAAAGTTTGACCAATGACCATTTGAACAAACGAGTGAGTTAGGTTTTGAAATTTGGCGAGCAAAGAGATCTTATTTTTCTATTTAAAATGAGGGGTAGTTTGCCTGATTCCAATAACCGAGCAGAAAGTTATGCCTATCCAAAGTTAGGCAAAAATAAAGTAAAAATCTGAAAATGACCAAATGAAGAGTAATTTTTCAAAGAAAATGTGGGCTTGAATTTCAAGGCAATCAGTCCAAAAACTATTTTTCTTCAATATTTTATCCAAAGAGCTTTCCATAGAACTTAAAATCACTCAATTTTGATTTTTCTACAATTAGTTATGAATTTTTAAAGTTGGCAAAGATTTCAGTGAAATGTGAATAGTGCGCAGAAGCATTCTGTGACTTGAGGCCGCAACCTGAGAAGTTGAGGTCGCGACCTGAAGGCAAAAATAGCCAGAAATGGCCTCTGTGACTTCAAGTCATAACCTGAAAGCACTAAGTCACGACCTGAACTGGGAAAATGGAAAAGTTTCAAATTTTTAAGCCTTTCATCATACTTAAGGGTCATATGAAGTTACAAATGTGATTTTTCATAACTTGTATTCTTCAAAAGTGATTCCAAATGCTTCCGCAAGATAAGTTATTTGGTATAAACATAAGGTGTTACACTTGATGAGTCTCTTGATGATGAAAAACGGATGCTTGAGGCTAAAAAGAGCAAACCATTTGAGAACCCTGAGAGGTACAGGAGAATGATTGGCAAGTTAAACTATCTCACTATAACTTGTCCAGATATTACTTATTCAGTCAATGTACTAAGCCAGTTCATGGCATCCTTGACTATTAGATAGTAGGAAGCCTTGGAGCACGTGTTGCATTATTTGAAGGGATGTCCAGGTTGTGGGATATTGTACAAAAATATGGTCATATAGACATTGAGTGCTTTTGTGATGCAGATTATGGTGGATCAAAGGCCACGAGACTATCTACTACAGGATACTGTGTCTTTGTGGCCGGGAATTTGGTATTCTAGAAAAGCAAGAAACAAAATGTGGTATCCCGTCAAGCACAAAGGCAGAATATCAGGCTATGGCATAGTATGTATGTGAGATAGTCTAGATATATCAGTTACTGAAGGAAGTTGGTCTCAAAACCACTTTGCCAGCAAAGTTGTGGTGTGACAATAAGGTTGCCCTACATATAGCCTCTAGTTCTGTGTTCCATGAACGTACCAAACAGATTGAGATCGATTGTCACTTTATCCGAGACAAACTTAAAGAGAACTTTATCTCTATTGGATATGTGCGCTTTAGTGATCAATTAGGTGACCTTTTGACTAAAGCCCTGAATGGGACTCGTGTTGACTACCTGTGTGACAAGTTGGGCATGATTAACATCTATGTTCCAACTTGAGGGGGAGTGTAGAGATATGATATTATGTAAATATTATGTAGTTATGATTAGGATTTGATATGATATGATATTATCATAATGAGCCATTAATACAAAGGCTCCTCTCACTTGTATATATATGTGCATATTTTGGTCAATGAAATACGAGGGAATTATTTTCCATATCATTCTCTAAACAACATTATTGTTATTGTAATGTTGGCAAATGGTCCATTTGGTAAAAATTCAAGAGAATGAGTCAAAAAATAGACGTATGGAGGCCACATTTGAGATTTTAAGAAATATGAGAATTCTCAAGCTATGAGGATAGGAAATGAAGTTTCTGTCCAAGGTTATTGAACTAAGGAAGACAGAAGAGGGTTGGTTAAGGAAATACTTTTACACATTAGCCATCACCACCTTCGTGTTATGGGGTGCGCCATGTTTATTTTGTGGCTAACTTTGGTACCTGTGCACTTATAGAGATCCCACTCGAATCAAGGAAGATCTTATCTGCACTTGCAACATTCAGAATACTTCAAGAGCCCATTTATAATCTTCAAAACGCAATTTCAATGATAGCACAAACTAAAGTATCTCTCGATAGGATTGCATCATTCCTTCAGCTTGATGACTTACAGCCTGATGTTATAGATGAGCTTCTAAGGGGTAGTTCTAATACAGCAATTGAAGTAGTTAATGGTAATTTCATGTGGGATTTATCTTCCTCTAATGCTACATTGAAAGATATAAATATCATTGTCATGTGAGGTCTGAGGGTTGCTGTCTATGGTACTGTTGGCTCAGGTAAGTCCAGTTTTCTATCATGTATTTTGGGAGAAGTACCAAAGATATCACGAACTATAAGGGTGTGTGGAACTAAGGCCTTTGTTGCTCAGTCTCCATGGATTCAAAATGGCAAGATCAAAGAGAATACATTATTTGGTTAAAAGATGGATGGGGAAATGTATGAGAAGGTCCTTGAAGCATATTCCCTGAAGAAGGACCTAGAGAATCTGCCATTTGGTGATCAGACAATTATTGGAGAAAGGGGAATCAATTTGAGTAGTGGACAAAAACAGAGAATTCAGACTGCGCGATCTCTTTACCAAGATGCTGATATATATATATATATATATATATATCTATTTGATGATCCTTTTAGTGCTGTAGATGCACATACAAGATTCGACCTTTTAAAGGTAACCCGTTATGTTATTTCATTTGTTTTACGCTATGAATTTGGTGATAGAACTTAAATGCTCTGTAGATATTTTATACTACATATTATATCTATAAATTATTCCTTTTCATGACGTTTTGAAACATCATCCTTGTCTAGTGTCATGCTCCTTTAAATATTTTAGTTAATTTTCTCTTTCATTATTTTTGTATATGTCAGGACTATTTACTAGGTTTTTTTGAGTTCAAAAATAGTTATTTATATCACTCATCAAGTAGAGTTCCTACCTGTTGCCAACCTTATTTTGGTGAGTTATATCTCATAATTTGATCCTTTTCATTTGAAAGAGAATCTACTATGTTTAATATTTTTATTTATATCTTCTTTATCAGGTCATGAAAGATGGGAAAATTACTCAATGTGGAAAGTATAATGATTTGCTCAACTTACAAACCGACTTTATGGAGCTTCTTGGGGTACATAAAAATTATCTGCACTTGGTCCACTAGATGGGGGAAATGCCTAATAAATTAAGTATAGCTGATCAAGGGATAAATATCCCTAGTGTACAAGTTACAAAGGAAAGAGAGGCAAATAATGATAAGCAAAATGATAAAATAAATAATGTAGTTGGAACAAAAGGCCAGCTTATACAGAAGGAAGAAAGGGAGAAAGGTAAAGTTGGGCCTTCTATCTATTCAAAATATATTACAACAGGATATGTAGGAGGCTCTTGCACCATTTATATTGTTAGCTCAAATTCTGTATCATCTTCTTTAAATTGGAAGTAACTATTGGCAACTCCGATCTCTTCAAATGTGAAACCACTAGTGGGAGCCTTTATGCTTATAATTGTCTATGTTGCTATGGCCATAGGAAGTGCTTTTTGTATCCCTGCCGAAGTCGCTTTTCTATCCATAGCTGGTTACAAGACTGCAACTCTACTTTTCAATAAAATGCAAATAAAATGCACCTGTGTCTCTTCCGTTCACCAATGTCATTTTTTGATGTCACTCCAAGTGGAAGAATTATTAACAGAATAAGAAGCTAAAATATTCCATTGTTTTTATTGTTTTGCTTATCTAATCTAATGACCAATAGAACATTTTAGTTTTTAGATTTTAAATGTCTTGTTTTTTTTAATATATGGCCCCTTCACATTGTAGGTTTTGTTTGATAACTACATATCAAGAATGATGTATTGAGTCCTTGACAATCTTTTTTCCTTTTTCTTTGTTTTCTTATAGGCATCTACATATCAAAATGCAGTGGATATAGCCATTTCCAATCAAATTACATCATTAGTCTTCTCTATGATCCAACTTTTGGGAATAATAGCAGCAATGTCTCAGGCTGCATGGCAGGTTTTCATCATCTTTATACCAAAGATATCAATCAGTATTTAGTGTTAGGTATTTTGCTTAAACCATGTTATCTTACTTGACATAAGGTTCTACATATTTCTTGTATATTCTCTCCTTCTGGTCCTATAGTTTATGCTTGTGTTGATTATGCACTTTTTTTTTATAATTTTCTATTGCTTCTATGTATTTTATCATGTTTTATATTTTGACAACTTATATTTTATGAACTTATTATTCTGTAACAATATTATTTTCCTTTAGCTCGAGAACTATTGCGGTTGGTTGGAGTATGTAATGCTCCTGTTATTCAACACTTTACTGAAACTCTTTTAGAAACAACAACTATCAGGAGCTTTGATCAGGAGTCAAGATTTAAGGAAACAAATATGAAACTGATAGATGGGTATTCTTAGCCAAAATTTAACATTGCTGCTGCTTTGGAATGGCTTTGCTTCCACTTGGATATATTGTCTTCTAGTACATTTGTCAATTACTTTGCCTATCTTATGGAGGTAATATAGGCTATATGTTTACTTTTATTTTATTTATGATTAGAAGGTATTACTGGTTTAGCTGTTACATATGGACTTAATATGAACATGTTTGCAAGCCTGGGTGATATGGAACCTTTGCAACTTGGAAAAATCAATGGAGAGAACACTTCAGTATAGTGGCATTCCTAGTGAGCCTCCTCTTGTGATAAAAGAAAACCAACCCAATCCTTCTTGGCCATCTCATGGAGAAGTTGACATTTGTGATTTGTAGGTATTGTGAGTTAGTTATAAATTTGACTCCAAAAAAATGTCTTAATCATATGGAGCATGTTAAGATTAAAATTTCTCTCAATCTTCAGTCAACTAATTTATAAAACTTGTCAAGCTACGAGTCTTTAATCAAGTGTTAGAATTTATCTTTGAAAATAAATGTTACAGTTGGTAAAATTATATTTTGGTTTATGTATTTAACATTATGTTTGTACTACTATAAAAAAAAAATTCATATGTATGATAAAGGTTTGTTATGCTCCACATCTACCACTTGTGTTGCGTGGCATAATATGCAAATTCCCTGGGGTGCTAAAAGCTGGCATTGTTGGGAGAACACGAAGTGGCAAAACAACTGTCATACAAACACTTTTTCAAATCATTGAGCCAATTGTTGGGCAAATTGTGATTGATGGCATCAATATTTCATCCATTGGACTTCATGATTTGAGGTTTAGAGTTAGCATATTCCTCAAGATCCAATCATGTTTGAAGGCACAGTGAGAAGTAACTTAGACCCATTAGAGGAGTATAGTGATGAAAAAAATTTGGGGGGTAAGTTTGTTATAGTTGCAAATAAGCACATTCATATATACTCAATATTAGGTTGTTTCCCAAAATTAAACTTGTGTTTTTTTCTTGATATGGCTTTACCTTCATTCATTAACATGTTTTTAGGCTCTAGGTAAGTGCCAACTTGGAGATGAAGTTCGAAAGAAAGAAGGAAAGCTAGACTCTATATGTTTGTCTTTCTTGCTCCCTACCTTACTGAACATAAAGTGATACTCTCTCTAGTACTTTTTATAAGATCCATCTTATACATTCTCTTTCATATTGTTTCCCAGTATTTTTTTCCTCACTTACCCTCTTATAAATAGGGGCATATTTTGAGGGGAAAAAAGTACATTCTTTATATGTTTATTGCTTTTTAACTAATGTTAACAAATTTCTTACCACACAATTTGATTATTTGGATCTTATAAAACATACTAAATGTATTGGTGTATACACTACTCCTGATCCTAGAAATGGAAACTAATTGCTATTGTGAAAATTGTTGTAGTTAGTGAAAATGGTTAGAACTGAAGCACGGGTCAGAGGCAGTTAGTGTGCCTCGATAGAGTGTTGCTTAAGAGAAGTAAGGTACTGCCATCGATAATTTGATCTAGTGAACTCTTCAGCAACACTTCTCTAACTATACAGTTATCACCATTGCACATAGAGTAACTTCTATTTTGATAGTGATATGGTTTTGCTTCTCAATCAAGGTTAGTTATTGCTTGTTATTCTCCTTAGAATATATTTTGTTTTTGTGCTTTGATATGCTTTATTTTGCCTTTTCATATGATTTCCCATGAATCTTGATGCAAGACTAATTGAAGAGTTTGACTCTCCAACAAGATTGCTTGAGGACAAATCATCTTCTTTTGCTAAGCTTGTTGTAAAGTATGTCATGAGATCCAAATCCACTATCAGTAAAGGAACTCATTACCGATTTTGCTTACTGAAATAAAAATAACACAGTTTCTAAATGATGACAAAATGTGGGGAAATCTATCAATTAAAAATCACATTAGTGAATTGATAACCAAGTCCAATAATGTTAACCCCTCTTGTTGTTTTGAGTTGAAGATAGTTGTGTTTTTATATGTGAGAATATATGTGTGGAAAGTTGAAACCTGTGCTTGTGAATGGAAGAGACAACATTGTAAAACCATAACAAGAGGATAGTTATCAATGCCACATTGATTTGTTTGGACTTTATTGTGGCGGGCCGTTGCTTGTTCTTGATAAATAATACTACCTCCAGTTCTAATTATAAGACCTCATTTATAGATCTCGTTTGTAGTCTATAAATGAGGTCTTATAATTAGAACAGACGTAGTATGTCATTTCTTATGAATAAGATCAAGAGAACCTTCCCAAATTCTCTTGTAAAAAGAACTCATAGGAGTATCAATTATAATTGATATCTAATTTTTCATTTTTAAAATCACTTTTAAAAGCAAAAAAGAAAAAAAAAAAACAATCTGAGTGTAAAAAACAAGAATTTTCATCATCTTCTTCGATTGGTATATAATAAAATTTTTTACAGCAAAACAAAACTATATATCATACTACAATTTCTATTGTTTATCATCCCTTGTATGCTTAAATTTAAATGCATTGGAAGTGATTAATGCTAGTGATGGCAGTTATCAATGAATTGTGAATTTTGGTGTGGAAAAAATAAGAAAGAAAAAGAATTGTAACTTTATATATTAGCCATTTAGCCATCCCCAAAAAATCAATTGATCAATTTTAAATTAATTATTTTTTTAATTTTAACTATCTATATTAAATAATGAATAAAATATTTTTTTAGATAGGAATTTAACAATCATCAAAACTTAAAAATTAATATCAACGTATAAATCTTTCAAATTAAAGTGAATTAGTCTAGATAATTCAATTAAACAATCAACTTCTTTTTTATAACCGAAACAACCCACTTTTTTTAGAAGGAAAAAATCTCTTGCAATCCGTTTTCAAGATTCAGAATTAAAATTAGTACTCCTCTTCTCTTGTTCTAAAAGTAAAATCCATTTTGTAATATAATTTTGCACTTAAAAATGAGTAATCAGAGAGCATATTAATTAACTTGGTAAGATTATTTACCGACATAATTAAGATTTCAAAATTTCTTTAGGACCAATTCAAGCATCAACTAACCAAAATAAAAATCTCATAATTAAGGGTTTGATTGGAACGATGGTACAATTATTCAAAAGTAGGTCTTTAATCTTGATTTACAGAATGTGCATGAGAAGAATTTTATTTTAAATTGCGTGAATAGATACTTTTGGGGATTTTAATATGATCCCAAACAAGCACTAATAAGATATTAAATTTTAGGTCATCAAACAAATTAGTTTGGTTCATTTCCTCAATATATTCAAAACTTAAAGATGCTTCTAGAAAAGTCTATCTTTTTTCTTTGAGGAAAGAGTGATTTCTGGCAAAACGCAATAACATATTAATTACATAGTGATTGACTTATTGAAGCAAAGTCAAAATTTTATTGTTCCTTGTATATATATTTTTGCTTGGAAAACATTAATCTCATTATTTAAATTTAAAAAATAAAAAAAGATATGTAGCTAAAGAGATAAACAAGAGAATTGAGAGGGGAAAAATGTAAACAAAAGAATTTAATATTTATTTTTGAACCAAGATTAAACTGAGAATTGAGTGAATGAAATAACTTTAAGAAATGCCATTTGTAAATACCATGGTTTTGTATTTGGATTATAAACCTTCCCCTCTAATTTTAAAATTTGACTTCCACCCTCATTCTTACAGTTAGTTGTTAAATCATACAGTTGATATTTTATTTTGACTAAAATGCCCCACTCAACAAATTATTATTACTTAAGAATTATTTAAACACTTTATTTGCCTAAAAATAATTTTAATATATATTTACAAGTTTTTGGTGCTATTATTGAATTGATTTATTTTAATTATATTTAAATGCCAAGTATTATAACTCTAAAGTTTTATTTCTCCAATTATTTTTAGGTTTTAACCTCATCAATTTATTAATCTCTTGAATTAATTAAGTTATATATTATTTTACATGCATGAATCATGATTGTAGAATGAAACAGTTGTGGTCTTTCTTTATAACATCTTTTTCTATGAAATTTTCGCCAACGTAAATTAGGAATTTAGTATGGTGCGGGACAAATTAACAGAGAAAATTATTGGGAGAATGAGAATCCCACAAAAAATAACTTTAAAATTAAATTACTACTTTTACTAGATCTCAAATAAAAAATTATTACAAAAATATGTTATTATTTGTAAGTCTAGTGTTGTTAAAAACCTATTAAAGTGTTCTTACTAAACCTAAATTGGGATTTAGTAATTCCAATCTTCTTTTTGTGGGATTGGCCCAAAATTATTCTAATATAAATTTTAATTAATTAAATAATATATTCTTACAATTTTATCTACCTGCAGTATTAAATTAATAGTTAGGACTATTTTTCTAAAAAAAATGAGAGAGCTGTATAATTAAAACAAAACATTGGAGAAGGATGATTAAAGTATTTTATTCTGATATATATATTATTCATGTAAGATTTAAAAAAAAAAAAAATTTTGTGGCACTTGCAACCTGCAAAAGAGGTCTGTACCAGTATATCTACATATGAGTTTTAAATTCTTGGCTCTAAATTAAAGAGATTGTGCTTTTTCTCCCACTAATAAAAGTCAAATATATGAATGATTATGACCTAACACTTCATCATTCTTCCAATTAATAATGTCAACATCCTATAATAATTAGTGCCTTCTTACCGTCCTTAACAAACAACATAACATTCTTCCATTTTTCTTCACAATTAAATCCCCTCAAAGATACATATCCAGCAGACAAATTTTAAAACGTGTTTCATTCTAACTCTTTAATTTCTTCCTTCTCGACCATCTTCAGTACGAAAATCTTCCACTTATAATTCCACAATTTTCAATCAAATATTTATTAATGTAATCAAATATCCCTTGATTGAAGCACCTTCCTCTTATATACGTATTACAGCATTCATATTAGAAATCAAAAATGATATTTTCCTTTTACAAACCTTTGACTGATTTCCTAACTTTCCCACCAGATCCCATGAAAATATTTGCTCTTCAATTATATATACACACACAAACATCATCGATCGAGCTATTATCAAACAGAATTGGAACATTTCATTTTTTTTTTCATTGAGAATCATTGGAGAAATATTCATCATGATGTTTTCTCATCATCATCATCACTTTCGTGCACGCTTCTTTCTGATGTGTCTGGGCTTATTGGGATCAGAATTAGCAAATGCACAGTATTATCAGAAAATTGGAGGGAAACTTGTCCCTTACTGGAAGATCACTGTCGACCCCGCCGGTGCCGGCAACTTCACCACCATCCAAGAAGCCATAAACTCAGTCCCTTCCAACAACAACAACTGGGTTTCCATCAATATAAAGGCAGGCATCTATAGGTAATATATATATATATATTTATATAGTTTCTGTATATGTATCAGATCAGATCACCTAGTGTTTTGAACTTGCATTCTTCTGTCTCTTGGAGATGCAAGATTCTTGTTCCACAAACAAAAAACTCAGACTGATACTAACTAAATTGAATATATATGTACTTCTCAAATCTTTCTCTGAATATATATATATATGATTTTTGTGAATAATGTGGGGTTTGTTTGTTATAGGGAAAAAGTGAGGATTCCTGATGACAAGCCGTATATAGTATTGAAAGGCGCAGGGAAGAGGAGAACTATTGTTGTTTGGGATGATCATGAAACAGTGGCACAGAGTCCTACCTTCACCTTGCTGGCTGATAATGTTGTCGTCAAATGTTTGAGCTTTCGGGTAAGCGCAAATTTTTTAACTTTTTATTTTTATTTTGTAAACAAAGTCTCTTTCTGTTTAATTTATATATGCGCATCCTTTAATTTTCATCATTTTTTTTAGTTAAAAAAATTTATATATTTAGAGTTTAGAGCATCTATGTGTCACTCTGTCTCTTTTTTCCCCCCTTCTATTTTCTTCTCTTTTTTTTTAATGAAAAAACAAGATTTTAAGCTGGGCAATGGAATGGGTCCAACAATGATAACCCATTTTTTTATTTTATAAAATTTAAACACACATTAAACCCTTTTAATTAAAAAATATAAGTTTCTCTCGCTTTCTCTGTTTCTTTTGCAGGAAAAAAAATATTTAAGGCTTGTCTGCACTATTAGTAACCCATTTTCATTTTGCTACTAATTTCAAGGGGAAAAAAAATTTTTAATTTATCTGTTCATAAAATTGCCAAGAAATATTGAAAAAAGGAAAAGAAAAAAAATATATAAACTTTTCTAAATCATCTCAATTTCTTTTTGTAATCAGCCATGTCAATTTTGGCGGGAGTCAATAATATAAATGCGCTAAACGACCTTTAAAATGGTAAATTCTATTTGAATTAATGCGTAAGATCTGATTGGATGCTAATAATTAATTCCAAATGTTAGGCATCTATATACAATTAAAACTAATAGTGGGCAGAAGCCCAAAGAAAATCATTTGGACAATCTCTCCGAAGTTCAAGCATATGCTTCATTATGGTTCTCTTGTTTTTTTTTCCCTCCTTCTCCCTCAAGAAAATGTTTGGTCTTGTTTGGTTAATTTGTGACTTTCTGACTGAAATTTTGAGTTCAGTTCATTCATCAAGCCTAACTTCAGTGCTTTTCTGTCAACTCAATTTGTCAGAAAATGTTTTGTTTTGAACCAAAAAAGTTGCTTGAAATCAAAATATAATAATGACTCGTTTTGCCGATTTGGTCCATGTGGGGTCCCACTATTTTAGGGTCTTTCCTTTGACCTTTGACTCCTCTCTGTCTCTCCGAATGCCAAAATTTAAAGCGTACTTCCTTCAATCCGATGGATAAATCATCTTTTTGAAAGTATCATTAGTCATTTTTATTTTTGTAAGACATTTGATGTGTGATTTTAAAGAGCATTAAATATTTTTTTAATATATTCTGATATTTAATAAGGATAATGAAAGAGTAGAAATTGAAATGATGTCAAAAAGGAGTGTTGAAATGACTTCTAATAAAAATTAGAAGAAGTATTTATACACAAGAAGTTATTCGAAGATGCACTGTACACCATAACAAAAACCTGTCTAGTTTAAATATATCAAAATGTTGAGTCATTTTAAAATTAAATTACTTGGTAGACTTTCCCTTTATAATTATAATATCCTGATGACAAATTTTTCCTCGTTATGCTGAAACAGAATTCATACAATAATCCAATTAACGGCAAACCTAGGAAACCGGCGGTGGCGGCAATGGTAGCCGGCGACAAGGCTTTCTTCCTCCGAGTAGGTTTCTATGGTTTACAAGACACATTGTGGGATGATCAAGGACGACATTACTACAAACTTTGCACCATTCAAGGTGCTGTTGATTTTATTTTTGGTGCAGGCCAATCTATATTTGAGGTAAATTTCTTCCACTTTAATTTGTTCTTCCGTATAATTTTCCCTCAAGAAAATAATTTCAAAAAATTGTTTGACATACTGTCTTTGTAAACAGGAAGCAAAAACAAATTATAGAGACTTCCGCTAAAAATATATAATAAGTTTCCATATGAACCTTTGTTGAGTTAATTCGCTAAATTATATAAACCTCTTTTTATTTTTATAATAGACTTTAGTGTAAGTTTTGGAAATAAACGTGTTTTGTGTAAGTTAAGTAAAAATCATAGGACATTTATATTAATCTTGAAATAAAAAGGAAAAATCTATAATTTAAATAAAAATCAATTAGAAAAATAAATATGTCTGAATGGGGTTCTTATAATTTATTTTATTTGAATCAAATTCTTATAGCTTTAGCAGTACTTGTAGGCATTCATCCTTGAATCAAAAATCATTTTAACATTGTTAATTTTAATTTATAGAATTTGATGGATTTTATGGAATTCCCATCATTTCATATTTAATATTGTTTTAACACTGATACCTTTCAATAAAAAAATTTCATAAACTCTATAAATTAAAATAAACAAATCAAACAAAATAATGTATAAAAACCTGATTCAAAATAAATTTAAATTATAAGGACACGTGGATTATTATTTTCCTATTTATTTTAGCAGAAATTTTTTTATATACTTAAAATAAATATAAAATCGATCTGATTTCAATGTTTAATATTGTGCAGAGATGTTCAATATCAGTGATAGCTGGAGCCTTAGATGGGCTTCCAGGGTTTATAACAGCGCAAGGAAGAACAAATCCAAATGATGCAAATGGGTTTGTGTTTAAACATTGTCATGTGTTTGGGAATGGCACAACATATTTGGGAAGGCCTTGGAGAAGTTACTCAAGAGTCCTCTTCTACAAAACCAATATGTCTCAAGTTGTGGAACCTAAGGGTTGGCAGCCGTGGAATTTTGCTACTAATGTGTAAGTTATCAATCTTATAGTATGCGTTTTTTTCGTCAAAAAAAAAAAAGAAAAGAAAAAACCATTTTGTTTTTACGCATATTTTAATTTCACTCAATTGTTAATTTAGTATCTATTTCTTTTTTTTCATTAAATCATTTAACATTGCTTTTTAGTATTGTTAGCTTTTATGACTTTGATTTGTTAGTACCATTAGCCCCTATACAGGAGCTAATTGTACTAGTAGAGCTAAATTGGAAGATTTAATCAAGAGATAAAAATGCATATGTACCAAATTGAAAATTATACAAAAGTATAGGTATCTACAAAACGTTTTTTAAAAAAATTTAAAAAAAAGGATAAAATGCATGAGTTATCCGTTGAAGTTTAGAGTGTATTATTGAGATTTTTCTTGAATTTTGTTGAAAAATATAAAAAAATCAATATTTTACATCCCTTAATATGAAAATTTATCTTTAATTTTTTTCTAACAATTATGCAAACCTTCATTTTCATTTATGAAATGGGTTAATACTATTTTTAGTCCTTGGAATTTAACTTTATTTTAGTTTTGGTTCTTGAAATAAGTTTCAAGGGAAAAAAATGTTTAGACAGGTCAAAATAAATTCAAATTTTATTGATTCAAATTTTAGAAATTAAAACTAAAAGAAGATCAAATTTCAGGAATCAAAGATTTTATTAACCTTTAATAAATTATACAAATACATTTTCCTAAAAGAAAGGATAAATTACACTTGCCTCTTTTCTTCTTAATTAATATTCAAATGAAAGGGACAACTATGTAGTTTTCAAAAAAAATTCATGGAATAATGCTTTATGTATTGCCATGAAAATCATAATAAAAAAGTTGGTGTTTTGATGATTTTGAACTAAAATTTGCAGGAATCGGGTAACATTTGCAGAGTATGATTGCTTTGGGCCTGGGTCTAACACATCCCAAAGAGTGAGCTGGTCCAAGAACAAGCTTGATTCACTATATGTGGATCAAATGGCTAATATGAGTTTTATTGATTCTGAAGGATGGCTTCAGAATCAACTTTTCTAATTTTGATTCCACTTGTAATTACTAATTAATTAGGACTTTTTCCATATGCTAGTAGCATTTCATAGATTGGTTGGTTATCATGACTTCCTGTACATTTTTTTTTGTTTTTTGTTTTTAATTAGACTTGATTGAATTTAGTACATTGGATGAACTGAGAGAAATAAGCTGTGCATTATTTACAGCTTATAATTACTATGATTTATTATTAGATATTTTATATTATATTTCATAGATTGGTTGGTTATCATGACTTCCTGTACATTTTTTTTGTTTTTTGTTTTTAATTAGACTTGATTGAATTTAGTACATTGGATGAACTGAGAGAAATAAGCTGTGCATTATTTACAGCTTATAATTACTATGATTTATTATTAGATATTGTATATTATATTTTAATTTTAATTGATCTCCACATCTTCATTCGATCTTCAAATTTCAAAGTCAAATTAAAACCATTGTCATAAAAATGAATTAAGATTGATTTGTTTCCCCGGGCTAACTAATAAATATGACTCATACACAGCCTAAAAAAAAAATTGTTATCACTTGTAAGAATTCTACAGGAACAATTAAAAAAACATATCACAAAAACTAATCAGTAAAATCGATTACAACAAGAGGTACTAAAATTGTTAAAGTGAAAAATTCCTCCAGACAAAAGTAAATTAAAAAAAAAAAACAATGAATCCTCCAGGCTAATGAAACGAACTCTATTATAATTAAAAGGGTTAAGGTGCATTCAGCACCCTAAAATATTTTGTCAGATGCAACCAACACCTTAAAGTATTTTGTGGTGCGTCCAGTACTCTGAAGTATTTTTTTTTTTTGCATGGGCGCTGGATGCATCAAAAAATATTTTTGGGTGCCAGATGCACCTAAAAAAAATACTTTGAAATGCTGGATGCACTAAAAAAATAATTTGCGGTGCTAGATGCACATAAAAAAATATTTAAGAATACTAGATGCACCACAAAATACTTTAAGGTGCTGGATGCATTTAGGAAAATACTTCGGGGTACTGGATGCAACTTAACCCTAATTAAAATAAGAGTACAAATTTCGCCAAAAGAAAATGAGAGTACAAAAAACAATTAAAGAGTCTAGAGCCAAAAAAAAAAAAAAGTTTAACAACGGTTACACGATCATAATAACAAGCTTACAAGTTACAACAAAGAATGAACAAGATAAAAGAAAACCCCAAAATAGTGGTTGTATGGTGAACTAAATAACTCACACTTGGAAATACGGGCTGGCCGTACAAAGTCGCGAGCTAGTCTTCTAGGGCCAGAATTTTAGAAATATCTCATTTTACTAGGCCTGGCTTTTAGTTGACAGGCTCAAGACTGGCACATGGGTTTTTGGCTCATTTAAGAAAAAAAAAGTACAATTTTTTATATTTTCCACATGTTTTATACAAAATAAAATAAAAATAAAGCAATGAAATTACTAATAAACGGTATAAATATGAATAAAATTAAGTGACAAACACAAAACATCATCATATAAACATTAATTAACATTTTAAAACATCTAAAACATCCATCAACAAAAGAATAACATCCAAAAGTTTCATCAACGGTACAAATATGAAATAGACAAGCACTATCATCAATTTTTTGAAATTTCATCACCACTATCATCATTTGCTCTTCTCCATGAATATGCTCTTCTTTAGTTTCAAAAATATCAAGTTTTCCTTCTTCATAAAAAATTTCACTTTTAAATTTTGCAATATTTACTTTAGTTTGGGATGCATTATTATTGAAACTCATAAAATTTTAATTCAAATTATAGAATCACAAGTTATATCAGTATAAAAATACTGTCTTATCAAATATATAGTTTAAAATTATCAACACATAAAATAAATCAAATTATTATTAAAGTCCAAATTAACCCCTTTTTTAAAAATTTAATTGAATAAATTATTGTCTAAAAACCAAATAAATCAAACCATTTTATGAAATTTAGTTTCAAAATGATAATAATAACTAAAAATTTTAAATATCATTAACAATATAAAAAATTAATAATATTAGCATTATATAAAAATTTTAAAGAAAAAAACCATAAAAAGCCCAAGATAGGCTAGCCTGTTTAAGCTCTCGACTTTACAGATCCTGCCCTTTTAAGCCCTTTTTTCATTTAAAGATGAAAATTTCAAACTCAATCCTTATAATTTTGGAGCGTAAATAGGCTCGGTCCTTTTTTCTGACTCTACACACTAGGTTATGTATTGATAATCCAACCACAGCTTCATTCAACGGTTAAAGAATCAAAAACTGAATATTTAGCAAGACTGACATGTGAACATGTGAAAATTTTTCTTCCAAGTAGTTGCACTTTTCTCTTGAATATACTAAGACCTCGGTCTCAAACCTTAATTTGACATGTTTCTCTTGAATATACCAAGACCTCGGTCTCAAACCTTAATTTGACATGTCTCTATTTTAGTTAGTGAGATATAAATGGGTTCCAAATATTTAGCCTTTCTCCATGTAAGAAGAGAACACATAATCAACATATCTCATCCTCATCACCATGCACGTGGAGGTGTGGCTACCAACCAGATAGCAAAGAACCTCCAAAATGATAATCTTAAGCAATTAAGAAATTTATTTTTGTGGGCTTTTAACGCAGAGATAAAAAAATCGTCAAATAACTTAGACTTGAATATCTAAAGTTTGAAGAATCATCCTTCAAAATGCTTGATACTGTACTTAGAGGGTGGGGAAAAAACAAACCTTTGCTGTATTCTAGAACTTCTAAAAGATTACTACTTCGGTTCTTAATATAAACTATTTGTAACAGATTCTCACATACTAAAAAATGTATTAAATTAAAAAGATTTTGTAATATAATCCTTATAGTTCTCTCTATCCATATTTACAAATCATTTTTATATCTTTTTTTTAAAAAAAATCATTTTTATATCTTCATCTTTTTTCTCTCCTGAGAATTAAATAAGGCTATAAAAGTAGAAAATAAGTTACTTTTGTAACTAAAACTTCTTTCCTACGAGTGACTTATATTATATTTCTAAAAGATAATTGGATGCTCTATTAAATGTAACCTGTATTACAAAAGTTGCAGAGCTGAAAGGGAGATAATTGGGCAGTTGAGATGGTCGACCCTGGAGACGCACATAAGCAATTTGCAGAAACAAATTTTGCAAATTCCCAAAACCAGCAAGTCTCGTGCTTCCCTTAAATTCTCTCTTCTTTCCACCTAACCCTCTGATCTCTAAATTAATTTTGAAGCATTCAACTTCTGCCGTCTTCGGAATTATAAGACAGCTCGTTAAGTTACTTAGTCAGCTTCATCGCCATGATTCACTACAAGCTTTTATTACTCTCAACTGTCCACCACATGAACCTTCTTCTATAAGAGAATACTCTGCCATGCAACACAACACAACACAACACGACTCATTTTTCTCCGTTGATATCTGAGAGAGAGAGATGGCGAAATTTGCTGCTGTGATGGTCCTGTTTGTACTGGTTCTGGTGCATGCAAGTGGTCGTGAAGTGCCTAGTGATTATGATGGAGAAGATGAAGAAACTGTAATGCATGAGAGTGTTTCAGCTGTGACAAGTGGAATTAATGGTGTTGGGGATGAGAAGAACTTCGTTTATGGTGGTGGGGTTGGTGGGTTTGGAGGCATGGGTGGCTATGTTGGGGCCGGTGGAGCTGGAATCGGCGGTGTCGCTGGAATAGGTGGCTTTAAAGGCATCGCTGGCGGCCTTGGCCACAGTCTCGGTGGCTTAGGTGGAGTTGGCGGCCTTGGCCACAGTCTCGGTGGCTTAGGTGGAGTTGGCGGCCTTGGCGGCATAGGTGGCGCCGGTGGTGTTGGAGGACTAGGTGGTGCTGGCGGTACTGGCGGCATTGGCGGCGGGTTTGGTGGTGCTGGTGGTGGTGCTGGTGGGCTTGGTGGGGCTGGCGGCGGTTCTGGTGCCCGCAGCATTGGTGGTGTTGGTGGTGCTGGAGGCCTTGGTGGTGCAAGTGGCGGCTCTGTTCACCCTCTCAATCCTTAGCTTGTTCCCATGTTGTTCTACTACTAATTGCCCGTTGATTGATTGTGCTAGTAGTAAAGTATTTTCTGAGTTTAGTGAAGTTCTAGGTTTGTCTGGCTTAAGATTATGTAGGATTTTAGTCCAAGCTTTGGTATTATGGGATATTAAGAATTAGTAAAACAAATTACTCATGAGTAGATATATATGTCATGAATGATGCATATTCATCTATTCATGATTAATTTAATTACTTATTTTTAAATCCCCTATACATGTTGAATCAACGGGCAAGTAGGGAGATGTGATATTGTTGCATGTTGTAATCCGTAGTAGTAAGAGAAAAATCTATGCCTCGGAGCGATTATATTGCTGGTGTGTCTCAAATTCATAGTCATACGTCCTGTCCTAAATTATAAAAAATAATACTCTTCCGGTTTTTAACGTAGGACTTAATTGTTGAGTTGATTTTGAACCTAAATGTAAGATATATTTACCATATTTACTAATTTTTTTTTAAAATTACCTCCATTGATATTCTCTCAACTATAATCAAATAGGAGAAGGAGGAAAGATATTAAGAAAGATAATTCTGGTGTTTTAAAAGAAAATGTCATATTCGTCCTTAATGTATGACCTAATTGAGGAGTTGATGTTGGTCTTTTATATAAGACCTATTTTGCATGTTTATCAAAAAAAATTTTCTAAATTAAGTCTATTGATATTTCCCTAACAATAATCAAATAGAAAAGGGAAAGAGGTAACTTAGGAAGATACTTAGGGTGTTTAAAAAAAATATTATATTAACTAATTTAACTAACATCCTTAATTTACTCAAATTAGTTAATTAGATCATAGATTAAGGACTGGATGTGTATTTCTTATAATTAAGTAACTTATCTAACTTTCTTAATCTAATCAAATTAATTAAATGTTACATTGAAAATTAGAAGAGTAGCAAACATTATCCCATTAGATAGAGTGGAGTATAAGGATCGGATAACAGCGAGAACCACAATATTTTGATAAATTATTACCTGAGAGATTTTCTTTGTTTTAATATAATTTTGTTGAGCATTCTCTTTGATCTTGCCCACATACTTTCTTTGTACATGTTTAAATCATCTCAAACAATTTTATATCATTTTTTATCTGTAGGCAACATGCTAGTTCTTCCTCATACATGTTTTTTTTTTTAATCAATTAATTTTAGGAAAGGGGTCATGCTCACCCACTATCTAAGGGCAGGACACCTAACGCTTGATCTATTAGGGTCTATCCCTATGGGCACGGGAACATAACAAGTAAGTCTTTTTTTCCTGACCCAATAGATAAGAATCTCCCAGCGTCACTATGCTGTGGTGATGTCTCTCCTAGCACCGCAACTAGAGTAATAATAGAGTGACACTCCCCAAGATCGAATCCTCTCTCTTTGGTGAGAGAGTCCGACCCCTTCGCCAACTGAACCCATAGACGAGGGGTTCCTCATACATGTTTATTAAGAATTATATCCATCCATTATCATTCAGCAACGTTATCTTTCATTATTTTTAATTATATTACACATTTAAAAGGATGGTTTCCATTTACATTTATATGATATTTTTATTTTTTTGAGAACTATATGATATTCGATATCGCTGGCTAACTAAAATTTAGTCTTTTTTATAGTTATGAAAGGTCTAAATAGAAAAATTTTTTCGCTACTATAAAAATGAATTTTTAGACTGGTTAAAAGTGACTTTGTAGATTGTACTTGGAACTGGTTTAGGAAAAAGACAGTTTTTTAATAAAAAGATCAATTATATTAAAATGAAAATATTATACACCTAAAGTCACTGATTCATGATTCGGGGAGCGGGAAGGCAATAAAACATTAGTAATAAACAAGGAATGACTAGAAAAGGCTTGGAGCAGTGAATGAACATCCTTGTGCAAGGTTCCACTGAATTTTGAGTGAAGCAAGAAAGCGTTGGGAAAATTGTTCTTATATGCAACAATGTTGATATGAGACAATGAAGCAGAGAAAGTAGAGGCAACTTGGATCACCCAATGCAGCATCAATCTTAGGCAGGATAAGCAAAATAGGCGAGGATCAGAGGACTACAGTTTCACCAATCTTAATGGTATTCGGGCATACCTGAAGTGTCGAGTAATCTCAGATTAGGTAGCCACGCGCGGAATTCCGATCACGATAATGGAATGGGAATCAACGCTCACAGCAAATGCACTTTTGTGTTGGAGGAGGAGAGGAGAGGAGATACGCAGGCGGGAAGTGTTGGGACCAGTTGAATGAATCAGTTTATTTTAAACTGATCCTATCTCTTAAAACAAAAACTACCACCCCCGTCTGTCCTTATCCATATTATGAAGGAAAAATTGCAAATAACCATTTAAGACCCACAGGTTATGTTATTTGCATTAGAGCCCCAAATTTAATGGGCTTGGGCCCAATCCACCAAGGGTGGACTGGCCCATTTTCCTACATCTCCCACTCACACTTGGTGGATTAGGTGTCAAGGGTCTCGTCTCTTCGCCTCCCCTTAGTTTCATACTTAGTGCTTTGCCGTGACCGCGTGGGCATGACGTCTTCATTTGGGTGCCTGTACTAGAAATCCTTTTATAGGACCAGCACAAGTTACCTTCTCCTTTTGTGTAGCGCAAATTTTAAAATTATGCCTCAGATGTCCTAGATTTACTTATATACACTTTTTTCATGGTAAATATAATCCCTCTCGAGTCAAAAGTTGACTCAGATTACCTTTCTCTTATGTCTAGTATCCACACTTACGACCACAAAATTTCATAAGGGACATGTCACAGACACTAGCATAGGTGTGTATATCACAGTCAATCTTCCTTTCGCCCAAACATCACTTTGAAATGAATCAGTCGCTTTCTTAGCATACTGCCTTAGATCGCATTAATCATGACCATAGGACATATGCCAAAGTAGCAGTCACTGAAACATATCTTCATGATATTGTCAAAGTCAAAGGACACCAATAGGAGGATAATTCCTCCCTGGGACTCACACAGCAATGAAGCAGGGATCTTTCACTTGCTTCCCTTTTGCAGTTCTCTCAGCACATGTGGTATGAAACACATGCTACGATGTTACTCTTTTACTATAAGAGTGTATGTCGATTTAGATTTATTATTAACACCGTACAGACTTAGGTCCAGACACACTCAGTATCTAAACCCAAATTCTTCAATTCTGCTCATTGTTATGACGTCGACGTTGAAGAGTTTGTTGTCTGGCTACAGGTATTATGGAAGTGGGATTCCAAACTTCGATCCAACTTTATCAACATGGATCTCATCTTGACTTGCTACACTTTAGTCAAGGCGACATAAAGTTTGTGTTTCTTCTCTACCATATCAGCATTCATCGCTGCTTTACTGGTGAACACAAATGTCTCATCTTTGTTCACTCCACATGAGTGTCAAAGGCGGTTGCCCGTGTGAGAGAGTCAACCTTTTTTAACCTGTACGACATACTAGACATTGTATACTTTCGGACAAACACATAAAGTGATAGCGAAATACAATTTCATTAATGAAGCGTTCATATTACACTTTACGTATGCCAAGGGCTTGTACATGTTCTTTAAAAACTTTTTCGCCTATTGGCTTTGTCAGAGGATCTGCTACCATACATTTGGTTGAAATATATTGTACAGTAACAATCTTCTGTGCTATGTAATCTCTAACAAAATTATACTTGATGTCAATATGCTTGGTTTTGCTGTGATACTTAGGATCTTTAGTATAGGCTATGGCTGCAGTATTGTCACAGTATACCATCACTGGACTGGTACTCTCGTTTCCAAATCCAAGGTGTTCTATAAATCTCTTCAGCCATAAAGCCTCTTGCACTGCTGCAGTGCAAGCCACAAACTCAGCTTCCATCGAATGTAAGGCAATGCACGTTTGCTTCTTGCTACTCCAACATATGGCGCCATTGTTGAGTAAGAAGGTATAACCTGAAGTTGACTTCTTCTTCTTCTTCATCTCCGCCTACATCAGCATCGGAGTACCCAACAAGACACAGGTCACCTCCTTCATAGCACAGTGCATAATTGGAAGTTCCCTTTAAGTACCTCAAGATCCTCTTCACTGCTTTCCAATGCTTTTCACCGGGGTTAGACTGGAATCTGCTCACCAGTCCCACTGCATAACAGATGTCTGGTCTTGTACACATCATTGCGTACATCAGACTACCAACAGCACTGGCATATGGAACTCTTTCCATCTTCTTTTTATCAGATTCGGTTTTGGGACACATGTCAGAACTCAAAGCCACTCCAGTGGCAACGGGTGTACTCATGGGATTGCAGTCTTTCATGTTAAATCGCTCAAGAATCTTGTTGATATAATTCTCTTGTGAAAGAGAGAGGATTCGTTTTGAACGATTTCTTTGGATCTTAACTCCAAGTATATACTCTGCTTCACCCATGTCTTTCATTTCAAAATTCGACGAAAGCCATTCTTTAATAGCCACCACCGAATCTAGACTATTTCCGGCTAATAGTATATCGTCTACATATAAGGATAATATGACAAAATTACCCTCAAACCGCTTAATGTAGACGCAGTGGTCTTCCTCTATCATTTGGAAGTTATATGAGGTTATTGCTTTGTGAAACCTCAAATACCACTGTCTGGATGACTGTTTCAATCCATAAATGGACCTTTTGAGTTTACAAACTTTATTTTCTTTTCCTTTTTCAATGAAACCTAATGGTTGTTCCATATAGATTTCTTCATCCAGATCACCATTCAGAAATGCGGTTTTTACATCCATCTGATGTAATTCTAGATCTAAACTGTTTACTATTGCCAGAATAAGTCTAATAGAATTGAAACGCACAACAGGTGAGAATGTATCTTCATAATCTATTCCTTCCTGTTGTGTGTACCCCTTTGCCACTAATCGAGCCTTGTATTTGTCAATTGATCCATCCACTTTTCTTAATTTTGAGAACCCACTTGTTCCCAATGGCTTTACGCCCTTTTGGAAGATCAACTAACACCCAAACTTGGTTCTTTTTCATTGAGTCCATTTCTTCTTCCATAGCTTTCATCCATTCATCTTTTGCAGGGCCTGACAAGGCTTCTCGTACAGAACAGGGCTCATCATCCCCTTCTGGAGTAACTAAGAGAGATTCGCCTTCTATTTGAAAGCGTCTTTTGGGAACACTTTCCCTGTTACTCCTTCTGACGGGAGCTATTTGCTTATCTTTCTTTCTTTGTTCGGGTCTTGGTGTTGACCTTTCTTGGCTCCCACTCAGATTGACACACCTAGACGATTCTGGTTTGTCAATTTGTTCTGTACTGACTTGTTCCTGTGTCTCATAAAGAGATACAGTACGGTCAACATCTCCTCTATTAGGAAATTCAGTCTCAATGAATGTGGCATCTCTTGATTCCATTTCAGTCACGGTTCCATCTTCGTTTTCACCTATGAAAACGTATCCCTTTGATTGTTCAGAGTACCTTATGAAGATACATTTCTTTCCTCGGGGACCCAACTTCCCATGCTTATGAGAAGCATCATGGATATACGACGCTGATCCCCAGGGTCTCAAGATGCTTAGATCTGGTTTGCGTTTTGTCCATAACTCGTAGGGTGTGGAAGCGACTGATTTTGAGGGTACACGATTAAGTATGAAGGTTGCCGTTAACAAAGCATCACCCCAATAAGAAATTGGCAGGTTTGCTTGAGCCATCATTGACCTAACCATGTCTAAAAGAGTCCTGTTTCTTCTTTCAGCAACCCCATTTTGTTGTGGAGTGCCAGGGATAGTCAGTTGTCTGATTATCCCTTTTTCTTCACAGAGCTGTTTGAATTGATCAGATAAATATTCACGACCTCGATCAGTTCGTAATGCTTTAATTTTACTGTCTATTTGATTCTCTACCTCATTTATGTATCGTCTAAAGCACTCAAGAGCTTCAGACTTATGCGAGATCAAATAGACATGACCATATCGTGAAAAATCGTCAATAAAGGTAATAAAATACCAAGCTCCGTGTCTTGCCCTCACACTCATTGGACCGCAAATATCAGAATGGATTAATTGCAATGGAGTTTCAGCCCTTTCTCCCTTACCGAAAGGCTTTCTTGTTGCCTTACCAGCTAGACAGTTCTCACATAGTGACATTTCCATATTGGGAATGGCACCCAACAATCCTTCTTTTGCTAGTTTAATCATTCTATTTTGATTAATGTGTCCTAGTCTAGCATGCCAAGTGTTTATGTCAATGTTATTCGAAGAAACAGCAAAGCATTCATTACTATTGAAATCACCAACAATATCTAAAACAAAGAACTTCTTAAACAGGAAAGCTGAACCATAAAGAACAGAGTTGCTAAAAATGTCTGCAACTTTACCATGAAAATTTACATTAAACCCAAATTCTAACAGACACAATACAGAAACCAAGTTCCGCTGGATGTCAGGAGCATAAAGTACATCATGGAGTATCAAGGTCTTCCCACCACACAAAGTAAATTTGCAGGTGCCCAAACCTTTAACCTCGATCCTCGCGTTGTTCCCAACGTAAAGCCACTTGCTTTGATAGGGCAACCGACGGTACTCGATAAAGGATCCTCGATCCCTGGTTACGTGGTCTGTGGAGCCTGAGTCTATAATCCAAGAAGAAGAAACAGGTTCTGTTAGAAAAACAGTACTAGAAACATATGAAACATGTGAATTCACATAATCCACTAATACCTTTTCGCTCTCAGCCTGTTTTGAACAGTCACGTGCGAAATGGCCCATTCTCTGGCAGGCGAAGCATTTGACCTTCTTCAGGTCTAGCTTCTTCTTCCCACCTTTCTTTCCCTTCTTCTTGAATTGCTTCTTTCATTATTTACTGATTGAGGATAATATAGGCACATTACATTGTATACTTCATTGTGCGAAAACGGGTCTCTCTCATCATGAATTCCATGCTTCCAAACCTACGTTTTTACCATTTTTCAGATGTTTTTAATTGTTTTCGGTCATCTCCCATGCAGAATACTATCATATAATTGTTGGAGACAACAAACAAAAAAAAACTCTCACATCCGACGTTCATGGAAGCGGAAAAAAAAAACTAATAACACAGAATCATTATAAACAACTATCATGCTGAATATAAAGAGAAGATTTGCTTAATATCTGAGAGCAAATCACTGAAGTGGAAATGAAGTGCCAAACCGTGAGGCACACAACAACAAAAAATGAAAACGCAAAAGGTGAAACAGGGCAGCGGAAGAAATAGAGGATGCTCTGATGCCAATAATGGTATTCGGGCATACCTGAAGTGCCGAGTAATCTCAGATTAGGTAGCCACGCGCGGAATTCCGATCACGATAATGGAATGGGAATCAACGCTCACAGCAAATGCACTTTTGTGTTGGAGGAGGAGAGGAGAGGAGATACGTAGGCGGGAAGTGTTGGGATCGGTTGAATGAATCAGTTTATTTTAAACTGATCCTATCTCTTAAAACAAAAACTACCACCCCCGTCTGTCCTTATCCATATTATGAAGGAAAAATTGCAAATAACCATTTAAGACCCACAGGTTATGTTATTTGCATTAGAGCCCCAAATTTAATGGGCTTGGGCCCAATCCACCAAGGGTGGACTGGCCCATTTTCCTACAAATCTGAAGGTTTGAACTTCATCGTGTCCAAGAAAACTTGCAGCAATACAACAAGGTTGCTTGCAAAGTTTAGCCTTTTTCATGTAAATAGTCCAGCCTGAGTAGTTCTAATGAGGTGCCGGATATCACAATTGGCTAAACAAGAAGTAGTTGCCGAGTTTAGCGCACCAGAATAGCACAAATACTTTTCCCAAATGCAAACTTTAGTGAGGTATTGAAAAGAACCCTGAAAATCCTTAATAACCTGTTCTGGGATGCTTATGAGACCTTTACGTAGGGCCAAATTCCTCTTGTTCCAAAATGAGATTTATTGAAGGGTCAATATAATTTTTGACCCCTCAAGTTTGTCTTCATTTTGGTTTTAGTCTCTTAAATTTTAAATCATAGGTTTTTATCCTTCAAGTTTCTTTTCATTTAAAACATTAGTTGCTATAATTCAATAAAAATCTTGATCATTTTACCTTCGAGGAATCAAAACTAAAACGAGGACAAACTTGAGGAACTAAAGATTACATTAACCCTTTATTAAAATAATAATACCTTTTAGCATTGTGAGGTTCCCATTAAGAAAAAGCTGTTGCAAGGTATGGGAAAGCCAAGTATGAAGACCTTGGGCAGAAATAGTAGAAGAACGAAGAGACAGAGCCCCAAACCAAATAGCCTCTGCATATGGGCAAGCAAAGAAGAGACGGTCAATAGTTTCTTTTGCTCGGCAACTGAAAAGACAGTTAATCTGGACATTTAAATGATGATCCCTCAAAATCTTTCCAACGGACATAGCAGAGTTAATTAGTTTCCAGATAAATAAAAGATGTTTATGAGGCAATTGAAGTTTTCATAGAAAAATGAAGAGATACATTTTTGAAAAGTCGTGTTCTTATATAAATTTATTAAATTAATAAATTTATGTGAGGGGTTATATCTTCATATAAATTAATAAATTTATTTGAAGGTTATGTTATCATATAAATTAATATATTTAATTATATGAAGGGTTATGTAGAAAGCTAAAACACTAAAAGACCCTACATATTAAATGTATTGTATTTATTTAAATTATGTGGGTTCACATGGTTGTAACTTTTTATTTAATAAGATATTATTTTAAAAGGCATCTCTTCAAAGCATTATTCCATGGTCTATATAAACCCCGCACCTTCACTTCATTTGGATAACACAAACATTAAGATCAAATTCGTTGCATTTGCCTTTGAGTACACGCAGAGAAGAATCAAATTATCATTTTGTAAAAGCCATTGTTGTCTTTGCTTGAATCTTGGAAATACAATCCATATTCAAGAGTCTTCATTTTATTCTGAAAGAAATTTGCTAGACATCCCAACTTGCACCCTATAAGACAGGCATAGGTGGGGACAAATTTAACCTAGAGGAAAGTGTTGCCCATACCTTGAAAACATCGTGCACCACTTTTATTCATTTCCTTTTCTTGTACTCTTCAAAGAACCATTCCCACCAACAAAACCCAGAGTTGAGGTAAAGAAACATGTCTATTCATAGCATTTTGAGTTAAAAGAGCGTAGCCTTGCTTCACACTATATTGACCAGAGATATCACCTTCCTAATGAAGCTTATTTGGGCCATTACAAATTGAGATAGGGGTTTTAAGAATGTATTTAGCTACCTCCATAAAGTAAATTGCTTTAACTAGAGGCAAGGTGAGAGCCAATAGTTGGGATCCTTAGAGAAAAGATCTGAAACCTTTTTAACATGAAAATTTGCAGCCATAGACGGATTATTCATAGGCCACCAGAGATTATGATCTATAGGAATAGAATTTCTAGAGGCCACCTGCCAGTGAAGGTGTTGAAAAATGAGGCTTGAAGATTCTAAAATCCCCTTCCAAAACTAGGAGGCATTGTATTTGATCCTCATAGTATTTGTAAGAAGAGAATAAGGTTCAGCTGATAGAATTCTTTTGTTTGGCCAATAAAGCTAGATTCATATAGTGAGTACATCTAAGGCCTAAACCACCATTCTTTAGAGAAGTAAAAATTAAGTCCTTCTTAATTAAGTGCATTCTGCACTTTTGGTCATCATAACCCCAGAAATAGTTAGCTAACTTAGAATCAATGATGTTACAAAGCTTTTTAGGAAGCTTTATACATGAGAGCAAATGAATGTTAGAAGCTGAAAGCACATATTTAATGAGATTTAATCTAGAAGCTTGAGAAAGGAGTTTTGATTCCCAAGGAGCGGTCCTCCTATCTATAGCATCGAGAACTTGCTTGTAGATAAGAGACTTGTCTTTTCCAGAATCAATCCAAGTACCAAGGTATTTTCCAAAGCAATAAGAAAAACGAATCCTAAACTTCCTGCATAATTCATCCTTGAGATCATCATGTGTAACATCCCGAATTTTGAGTCTAAAGGTGTAGAAAATAGCTTAAAATGGGCAAGTTACTAGACTCCTTGTGGCAAGAGTCCCGAAAATTCCTTGAAAAGATAGAAAGATTTTTAGGGACCAAGTTGCAAAGTGAAGGTTTTGTGAGACTAAGAAATGAGAAAGATAAAGACTCTGATGAAGTCTCAAGGATTCAAGTGAGAGAATTGGAGATGATTAAGGGCCAAAGGTTGTGTTAGGAACCTCAGTGCGACGACTCCTAAGGCTAAACTCAAGCAGGGACCTACACGCAAATTTGAAAAGTTATGGGTTGGAAATTGAGCAGTGATGAAAATGGGTCTAAATATTTTAGGAAACTTTCAAAAAAAAAACATGGGAATGAAGTCCAGAGGCCTTAAAGGCTAAAAATGATGAGAATATCCTTGGAAGGAATTTGTGGAATTCCTAGGGTTTTGGCTAATTATGAATATTAGCTTAAATTAAATTATTTAAAATATGAGAAGGCCTCAGATAATTAGAGAAAAATAGGAAATAATACGTGAGGAATTACCATAGGTTTTAAAAATAATTTCGTCCCTAGAAAGCAAAGAGGTTGGCTTTAATAGAATTTAAAGCCTAATTATGCATTATTTGAGGAAAGTCAAAATAAACCATTTATGGATTGACTTTTGACTTAAGAAAAATTAGAAAAATTTCTTGTGACAAAAAGATAGTATTGATACCTTGAGATAGATTTTTAGAGTTATGGACCGATAGAGAAATTTCAGTCAAGTTTACTTTGAAATAAAAATTATTAAATATTTTAAGGAAAGAACAAAGAGAAGAGTATCACTTCCTCTTTAGGCATGTTATATAATGCCATATAAGATTAATTGTGATTAAAAAGGGTGCTAGAATATGTCTCAGAGTTACCAGGTAAGTTAGGACTCAAAAAAGTACTCGATACGATGTAAAATCGTAAAATCGATGGAAGAATAGTAAGGGTATAAGGGAGCACAAATTTCTCCCTATTTTAGAGCAAATTTGATGAGGGGACATGAATAGAATAATACATTTTGTTAAGGGTTAAGTTTAGAAGAATAGAATTAAATAATAAAATATCATGCTTTCTTCATATGTGTGATAGGTGGCATGTGGTGTATCCTATAATGTGAAACTTCTATTGAATGAAGGGGACACCTAAGAGAGTTAGGTGGCAAGAATCAAGAAGGTAAGGGACACACAGCCAAAGAGATTAAATGAATGGCCACGATCAAGCCACACACAAACAAGATCAACAGCTAGGATTTAAACAAATTTTTATAAATACCCATCCCACCCATATGATAAGAGTTTTGGCCAGAACTAAAAGGGAGAGGAGCACCATGAAATTGAAGAGAAAAAGGAGAAGAGAAAGAGCAAGGAAAACATTGCAAGATCAAGTTCCAAGATAAGGTATGTTGATGGTTTTTGATGTAATTTATCTTGCTATTTGTCTTTATTGAGCTTAGCCATGGTTTTAATGAATTTTGGAAGCTTGAAACCCTAGGTTAAGATGCTTTTCAGTTTGATTACTACTAGAATCATGTTTAAAGGTTTAAAAAGAATGAGAATTAAGTGATTTTGAGATGATTTGTGAAAGATTTCATGGTTGTGTACCTAGGGATATATTTCAGCTAGAGCTGGTTCTTTGGGCTAGGATTGGATTTTGATGATTTTGATGCTTCTAATGTGTTTAGAATGAAAAATTGTGTGGGGTTGAGGTGAGAAAACAAGTTTAGAAGTATTGGAATTGAAAATAAAATTGAGCCCTAAGACCCTATGTTTCAGCCATATTAGTTTGAGTAGGAAGGAGTTAAATTTTGTTTAATTTGAGTTTGGAAATGGATTCTACATGCAAAATTAAATGGGATATCATGTGAAATTAATTTTAAAAAGATTGAAAATCAAGCTTAAAAGTTAGAACTCAAGATGGTTTAAAGAGAACAAAGTAATGATGTTATTTGTTACCATGGCTCTAGTGAATAAATAGCAATGATGTGTTGATGCATTTTACAACATCTTGAATTTTAGAATTAGAAATACTAAAATTAGCCTAAAATGTTTAGGCTACTAGACTTGTGGCAGGAGTCCCAAAAATTCTTGGAAAGGATAGAAGAATCCTCAAGGACCAAATTACAAAGCGAAAGTTTTCTGGGGCTGAGAAAAGAGTAAGTTAGAGACTCTGGTAAAGTCTCAAGGATTAGGAATAAGAAATGGAGATGAATGTAGGTCAAAAATAATGTTAGAGGCCTAAATGAAATGAATTATAGGGTTAAGTTGAATCAGGGGCAAAATTGTAATTTTACAAAGTTTCGACCTAAAAAAGGAAAAGATAAAAATTATTCCAAAAAATTTCAAAAAAAATGGGAAATAGCATGTTAAGGCCTATATGTGAAGAAAAATCCCTTGAATTGACTTTAAATGAATTTTAAAGATTTGGCTCATTTTGAGGTATACAATCAGATTCAATTATTTGAGCTATGAGGAGGCCTCAGAAAAGTAAGTATAAATGGGGATTCAGGAGTTAAAAGACTATAAAAAATTATAAAATTAATTTCATCTCCAGAAGACCAGCAGTATGGCTTTAAAAATATTTAAAGCCTATTTATGGTGAAAAGGGCAATTTTTGGGAAATTAATAAATATTTACAGATTGAGTTATGGCCCAAGAAAATTCACAGATTTTCTCCAAAATTAAAAGAAGTTTATGGTATAGACAAATAAATTTTTGGAGCTCTAGATTGAATAAAATGCTCTAGTAAAATATTAAATAATTTTTGTCTTCCTAAATCGGAGACACAATTTAGAAAATATCTAAAAGCAATCATGAGAGCACTGAGTCAGCATGTTGAGTCGCCAAGGTGCATTTATGATGCCGCAGAGTCATCTAATGAGTCACTATGAGATAATTATAGACAGTAGAAAAATCAGAATGCAGTACGAATATGTTTTAGACAGTCCTCTGTCTATCTGATACAGTGAACTCTCTACTGTGTGATTCAGTGAGGCTAAGTAGCTTGTTAGTAGAGCTAATTATTTTCTTCTATACTCCTCTAAGATGTCACCATATGTGGATTTATTTGAGATGAGAAAAGGGTGCCAGAACATGTCCCAATGGTGCCAGACAAGTCAAAACCCAAAAAAGTATCCGATATAGTGTAGTATGGCAAGATAGGTGGAAGAATATCCTGGGGCTACATTTTGCACGAATTTCCTATTAATTTTCTTCCTATGTTGATGCTAAAATGATGAAGGGACATGCAAGGGATTATGTGTATGGTTATATAGGAGGAGAAGGTATTACATGTATGGTTGGATAAAAGACACATAGCATTAAATAAGAGGGCAATATGGCATGATCAAGATGGATAATGTGGCTTGATGATGTAAGCAAGGTGATGTAAGCATGATGTCATGAGGACACATGTCATTACAAGACAAAGAGGCAAAATGGATGGCCGAGATTAAGCCATGTATTTACAAGATCAAGGGTTAAGATTTAATCTTGCTTTTTATATATACCCCTTACCCTCCCATTTGCCCAAGTTTTGGCCAACCATGGAGAAAGAGGGAGGAAAGGCTGTGGAGAAGAGAAAGAAGGAAGAAGAGGAAGAACAAGTTTGAAAGTCTTAGAATTGAAAATGAAAATTTTAGACCCTAAAGCCATACTATTTGGCCAAATGGAATTCAAAGTGAAGGAGTTGCATTTTGTTAAATCCAAGCTCATATTTGGATTCCTCATGAAAATTTTTGTAGGAAATGACTAAGAGAATGATTTTAAAGGTTATGGAAAACAAAGTGAAATTTAAGGTTAAAGAGGAATAAGTTTAACAGTTAAGATGTTTAATGGATTTTTATGGTCTTAATGGATTGGTTATTATTATGTATTGTGAATTTAGGGCCATGACACACAAAGAATGAGGAATGGCAAGATTGTTCAAGTAATCTTAGTGGTTGGGAAATAAAAGGAGTAAGAAGAAAGCTTAAGAATAAAAGGTAGTGAACTTACCTTTCTTGTATGCTTAATGTGTATGCTTGTGTGTTGATGTACATTATGTTGTTTGATGATGATATGAGATGTAAATGCAAGTATAATGCTCTATTTCTTTTATGTTTTGCTTGGCCTTGTATGTTAATGTGAAACATTGAGCATGAGAATATGTTATAAGCAAGCATGAGTTAGATCAAGTAAGCATCTCATACATTTGCATCCATCTTGCATGCATTGATGGTAATATTTACTACCAAGATTCTCCTGAATCCCACCCTCCTTCAACCAACCCTAGTAGGTGATAATGATCAAGCAAATGATACATGAAGTGGAAGCAAGGAAAGAGAAGAATTGAGGAAGTTTATTATACTGCATTGTATAATTTGTATGCCAATGTATGGTATGAACAAGCCTCTTAATGTAAGTGATGTTAAATAATGATGATGGCATATATAATTAGTTATGATGATGGACGAGAATGGTTAGTGCATGAATGGAATGGTATTATGCAAAGAAAAAAAAATTAATTATGATTTATTAATGCAAGTAAGGAAAATAAATTATCCCTAAGTGAGCCACAAAATTATTATGGAATGAAGGTAAAGCAAATGATTGAATCTTCCTGTGAAATTCAGCATAATCAATACACATTCTAATCTTTAAAACAAGTGGTAGATCATTTAAAAAGGATATGTGTGACAAGAGTTATGATTGTTCAAAATTAGGGCAGGGAATATGAAAAGTACATTTTTTTACCAAATGGATAGTAAACTTCACGTAATAGAATATACGAATTGGCAGGAGATAAATCTAGATTTATATTTTTTCTTTATAGAGAATCAAAAGAACTTCAAATAGAATTTTAAATCACCTCAATATAATTTTTCTACAATTAGTTATGATTTTTTAAAATTAGATCAAAAATTTATAAGTTAATAGAGAATAGTAACCTGAGAAACAAACTTTAATTTTCAATCTATGGACTTGTTTCATGAATTTTTTAAATTGTAATGCTTTTAAATGCATACTAAAGGAGGTTTAATGAAGGATGTTTCACATTTAGAGCTATGAGACATCAAGAAAGAGGAATAACAAAGGTTAAACATGTAAGTTCAAGGTTGGTAGCAAAAGGGAGCCAGGAGGACAAGAGAAAACTTAAAGCTACAAGGTAGTGAACTTACTTTTCTTACGTGCTTGATGTGTATGCTTATACATTGATGTGCATTATGTTATTTGATAATGATATAAGATGCAAATGCAAGTATAATTCTTTGTTTCTTTTATATTTTCTATGGCCATGCATGTTAATGTGAAACATTGAGCATGAGAACATGTTATAAGTAAGGATGTGCTAGATCAAGCATATCATACAGTTGCATCCATTGTACATGAATTTTTTGAATTGTAATGCTTTTAAATGCATACTAAAGGAGGTTTAATGGAGGATGTTTCACATTTAGAGCTATGAGACATCAAGAAAGAGGAATAACAAAGGTTAAACATGTAAGTTCAAGGTTGGTAGCAAAAGGGAGCCAAGAGGACGAGAGAAAACTTAAAGCTACAAGGTAGTGAACTTACTTTTCTTACGTGCTTGATGTGTATGCTTATACATTGATGTGCATTATGTTATTTGATGATGATATAAGATGCAAATGCAAGTATAATTCTTTGTTTCTTTTATATTTTCTATGGCTATGCATGTTAATGTGAAACATTGAGCATGAGAACATGTTATAAGTAAGGATGTGCTAGATCAAGCATATCATACAGTTGCATCCATTGTACATGCATTAATGGTAATATTTGCTACTGAGATTCTCACAAATGTCACACTCTTTTAACCAACCACAATAGATAAAATGTGCAAGAAGAGGAACACAAGAAGCAGCATCAAGAAAGAAGAGAAGATTTGAAAGGAAAAGATTATGGTTTAAATGTATTGATTTCCTTTGTTGGTTAATGTATGAGTATATGAGCATGCCATTAAATATTATGTGTTGATAAATGGTGTAATTGGAACATGTGATTGAGTATAATGCTGTATGGAACTAATGCATGGATTGTTGGAGAGGTTACATGCACGTAAAAGATTAATTATGAATTGTTAATGCAAGTAAGGGGGATAAATTATCCCTAAATGAGCTACAAATTTGTGATAGAGTGGAAGTGAGGCAAATAAACAAATATACCCATGAAATTTGTGAGCATCTAGAGCACATCCTAAGCTTTGAAAATGGTGGGAGACCACATGAATTGGATGTGAGTTCAAAAGTTATGATTGTTCAAATTTGGGGTAAATAATCTGGAAAACACTGTTTTGACCAAATGAACAATAAATTTCATGTAATTAACTATATGAATTGGTAAGGGCTAAATCAAGATTTATATTTTTTCCCTATAGATGATTGAAAGAGATTCAAATAAAATTTTGAACCACCTCAATTCGATTTTTCTATAATTAGTTATGATTTTTCAAAATTGGATCAAAAATATGAAATTTCCCAGCAAACAGTAACCCGAGTAATTAAATACAAATTTTCAATCCACGGGCTTGTTTCACGAACTACTTGAATCATAATATTTCAAAACACGTACTAGAGGGGGTTTAAGGAAGGTTGTTTTATTAGGCATATTAGGAGAGATAAAAATAAAAGATTTCTCCCTATTGATTTCTTGTCCTGACCAATAATGGAAAGTAGTCAGGATATCAGCCACCACGTTGATGCTAGATTTATTACATTCAAAGAAGATGGTAGAGTTATCGGCATACAATAGGTGGGAAATAGGAAAAGCATCCTTCTAGATTTTAATGCCATGAAGAGTACCTTGATCTCACTATGAAGGTTTAGACAAGAAAGAATGTTAGCTGCTAAAATAAAGAGAAAAGGTGAAAAAGGATCTTCTTGTCTAATACCATTGGAAGGAAAAATTGGCTAAGTAAGCCTTCCAATGAACAAGATGTTGTATTGAACAATAGAGACATATTACATAAGAAGCTCAATCTATTTCGGGGTAAAACACATTCTGGTGAAAATTTTTTTAATAAAAGTCCAGGAAAGTCTATTAAAAGCCTTCGAAAAGTCCCATTTTAGTGCAGCAAGTTTCTTTCTTCCTTTTTTGGCAGTGTAAATCTTATAAACAAGGTAGACTGCCAATGAAGTGCTGTTAAAAATTAATCTACCTTTGAGGAATGTACTTTGGAAAGAAGAAAAAGTTTAGGGAGCATGACCTTCAACCTATTGCAAAGAACTTTTAAAAACATTTTATTTGGTACATTACAAAGGCTAATGGGCTTGAGATCTTTGAATGAATGAGGGTTGGACCCTTTTGGAATTAGAGTAATAAAAGTTTTGTTAATCTCTTTAAGTAGGAAATCAGACTCTTAGACAGATCTAATCGAAGCAAAGACATCGTGTTCAACCAAAGTCCAATTATTTTGATAGAAAGAAGCATGGATTCTATTTGGTCTAAAAGAGCTATTTTTTGGTAGATCAAAGGCAGCCTTTTTTATTTCTTCGTGTGTTAAATGTGAGAAGAGATAGTTTTGATTTAGCTCATCCATCTCAGGGACAAAGGTCTCTATTGAGATGTGGGTAGGTCATGAAGATTGATTGAAAATGAGACCTTGTCATGTTAAGAAGTTCTACTTGATCTTCTACCCACCCAACTTTAGAATGCTTCAGACATCTTATAAAGTTATGAACCTTCCTTTTGTTTACTACAGCGTGAAAAAAAACATTTGTATTTTATTTAGAAAAAGATAGTTGAAAAGTCAGGGATTAGGTGGACAATTGGTCTAAGAAATTAAAAAATCTAAAAAGATTCATATGTCATGAAATCACAAAAGGTGTGAATTTATGAGATCTAGCACGATCATAGAAGTTATGATTTCATGAGATATGGTAAAGTCACAAAAAAATGCAACTTTATGAGATCTTGTAAACTACACATATCTAGATGAGATAAGCATGAATCTTGATGCCTTAAGCACAAATCTGGATGCAACAATAATAATAGATGTGGATGCCACTAGCATATATCTACAAGCGATGACCATGGAAAAGCCAACAAATATGACAAAGACAATCAATGAGCACAGAGAAGATAATGCGATATGGAGGAGAAGAGAATGGAGAAAAGGACTGGTGTAAAGGTAATTGGTGAACAAAGTGTAGACATGAGAATGCAAGGAGAAATGAAGTTTGTTTAGGAGGTGGCCACAAAATAAAGTTAAATTTTTAGGTTTTAAATCACCTCCTTTTAGAAGCTTGTAAATATTATTTTTTTTAAACTATTTTTAACACTTTGTACACTGATGGTAAAAATACTCACTTTGTAAAGTATATTTTAAACTGTTTGTATGCAGAACTGATCTAAAAACTTGAAAATCTTGTTCTTTTCAAATAATATTCTTAACAATTTTTAGACTAGTTGTATAAACACCTGGTTTAGAAGTGTATTTTAAATTAGTTGTATGTAAAATCAGTTTAAAAATCTCTCAATATTTACAAAAATGCTGCAAGTCATATTTCTAAAACTGTCTCCCCCTTATCTAATTTCCACTATTCATTTCTTCCTCCTCCTTCTTTCTTCTTCATATTCATGGTTCTTCTTTGTTATTCATCCTCACATCTTCACACTACTACTTATTTCATTATATGTAAATTTATTTCTTATATTTTCTTTTCTCCTTCTCTCTTATTTATTATTTTAACAATGTTGTTTCTTTTCCTATTCACGTATACAAAAATAACATCTTTCCACCGGTGTTTTAAAAGCCAAACCAAATATTGAACTGGAAAAGCTAATAGGACACGATTCAAACAGTCGAATTAGTCAGATTATTTGGTTGAACTATTGATGTAATAAATTATAATAGAAATAATATTATATACCTATATAATAATATGTGTTAAGAAATAAAATATCAAATAATTTTTAAAAATTTTAAGGAAATTAAATACACTACTAGAAAAAAGGTCTTTTATGCTCACTAGAATGGGCATTTGACATCAGAAAGATGATTGGTGTAAAAATAGGCGGTGTTAAAAGTTTGCACTTTTTACACTGGTTAAAAAACCGGTGTAGAAAACTATGATTTTAACAGCGGTTACTGTACCAACAATTGTAACCATTACAAATTTAAATAAAAAAAAGATCTACTTCTTAGTGGATATTTTTTTTATTTAATTTTCTTATACTAGCTGGTTCTTCTCATGACTAAATATTTCGTTTGCCAAACGAAAGAAACCGTGAGATCACAAAGTTGATGGGTAGAAAGAAAATTAAGGCCAATTCCTTTACAAGGATGAGTTAGATCTCTGACAAGTACTTGGTTATTCAAAGTACTCTAACCCGGATTTGATCATGCTTGAATGACCAAATACTTGGCAGAGTTCCTCATCCTATTTAATAGACCAAATATGGTAATGATGCCTCAAGCCTGAAATTGCTTGCAACCTTTAATGGATAGATTCAAAGCTAATCTCAAATAGAACGAGGTTGTTATCAGGGTCCATTTAAATGGCTCAGGGGAGAAATAAAATAGTAATTATGTTACCTACAGTAAGAATAGAACAATAGAGGCAATAGATAGCGACAGTAATGGTGAGTGATGGAAGACAACTTGAGCACTCCATGCCATCTCCATATTTCTTTGAGAATGTGCCTCTTCATGTTCTTAGACTATGAGAATGAACGCAAGAAGGCCTTATTTATAACTAGGGAAAAAAGTTAACACTGGTTGATATAGAAACCCATATTGAAAACACATTTTACATCAAACACAAGATAACCAGTGTAAATTTTAAATGTTAGATCAAACTTGACAACACCCGGCGTAAAGCTCCTAAAAAATGACTAATTATTTTTCTCTTTCTTTAAACCAGCAAAAAAACAGACTAATTTTTATAAGTTTTAGGGTTTGTCATTAAAGATCGAGAAGAGAAAAAATGCGCTAAAAGAAACAAAAGCAAGAGTAGATCATCACAAAATATCATATAAATTTATGTGTAATTAGTGGGGGCAAAGAGGCCGTAGTCACAAAATATTTCTTTTTTTTTTAAAAAAAAAGACTACATGTTTGCAATAAAGACAAACTAATAAACAGAAAAGGAGGAAGCTTCTTCATTGGACAAGAGGGAAAGGAGGCAGCAGAGGGGTCATCCATGTCGTCATATGTAACATCGTCACTTACTAGCTAGAACTAACCATGATAGAAAGGAATAAAACTACTAAACATACCCTATCATAGTTATTTAGAAGCAACCACATCACTAAGGGGCTAATCATGATAGAAAAGTATTCGACCTCAAATAAGGCTATCATGGTTAGAAAAAGAATAACCTATATCTATAATCATAGCTAACAAGATTATAAAATAACATGCCTCAATAAATTATAATAGCAGTTCGGATTTGACTATATAGTCAATACTAGTAACAATTAAACTTGCAAAAATTACCATTATCACATCGTGGATCCACAATAATTCAATCACATGCAATCTAAGGGCCTTAGGTCCACTACCAGCACTCTAGTCCAATGTTCAGACAAAATTAACCAAAGATATAAGATATAATACATTCACTAAGTCAAACGATATGAAAATATGAGAAGGTAAAATAAGTCCCAAATGAATGCAGTCCTAATACGTGGCAATATATGAAAAGATTGTATAAAATAAGGTTCAGAAGCTCTACATTGTCAGCTATAGCTATTGAGCGCTATTAAGCCTCAGGAGTCTTCCCCGAAGGTCCTGCTAACGTATTGTTTCCTGAAAATGGTAAAGCAACGGGAGTGAGACAATGTCTCAATAACTAAATCCCTACCTATTACACACCTTAGCATGGGTTAGCGAGATGTCAGGGGGGATACAAAGAGTTAATAATAGTTGATAGACATCTATTTAACATTCAAACTCACAATAATCATATAAGACAAATATTTCCACTAATCTCATGCAGTTGATACATTTCAAAAGAAATAACATACTTTTCATTTATTTAAAAGATATAAATATCAATGAACATCCCATGTCATATGCAATCCCTGAACCCAAATCCATCCTTATATCCTCCTTATTTCCACTGACTGGACCTATGGGCTAATTTCTTCCCATTTGATTGGCAACTCTGACAAGCTCACCACACGAGTGATGTGGACCGGCCAAAGACCACAGAGCACTTGGTAGACCATGGGTCTCCCCTTGAAGAACTAGTGGGGTGTCGCAATCCCTCGAAGAACTATTAGGATAATAATAGCGGCAAACCATAGAGCTCCGTATAGAGGCCAATACCACGTGGCAAGTATATAAATCTCAATAACTCTAATTATCTCCTTTCCCCACCCAAAATAGATGCACATGGTTGAAAATGACACATTTATATGCATAATCAACTGAATTTCACATCATAATCATGATCACCAATTTCTTGCTATACAAACTATGTCAATCATTTTTAAAATAGCATCCCATAAGACAGTTCATACAAAACATAATATACTTTTATAGAATTAGTTATAAAACCGCTTAGCAACTTCATATTAGAGCATGCAACAAATAGAAATTCAGTTACCTAATCTTCTAGCTAACAGTCAAGTATAACCAAAGTCCAACCTCGAAAATGCCACAATAGAGTTTATATCTACAAACAAAATTAAAATGTTATCTCTATAGTATTAGAGTAGACTACTCACAAAATTCTAGCCTCTAATTCTTTCTCTAAAAGTTTTAATTTTTACTCAGAATTCTAGCCTAAAAGACCTTTTTCTAAGGTTTGGAATGAGAAAATATATATAATTTAGACTTGATTCCTAAATTTTTTTTGCTTAAATATCCTTTAATTATTAGATTATATTATTAGAATCATCAAATTGATAACATAAATAGACAAACTGTAATTTATAACTTTTGTTCTATTTTCGAATGACTTAGATAAATAGATTTAATATGAGCTAGGTTATTCTCACTACAGAAGTTAAACCTGTAACCTGACCATTGAATTTAATTTCCTATCTATCATGATACTATCCTCCAAATTATAGCTTAATCTAACGGTGAATGAACTTTAAAATGCTAATTTACTATTCAGGACTCTATTTGCTAAATCTAAAAAAATAAGTTAAAAACATACCTAATAACTTGTAAGTCGAAATCAAAATGATGATCCAACTATTGAAATTAACGATTTGGATGTCCCAAATGGGCTGACCAAATTTCAGTCCGATCCAATGGTTAATAAACTCAAAACTAGCACTTTTCTGAGACTACCTTAGATATGTGCAAAAATTATTTACTCACTTCAAGCTACACCCACTATCTCCTATATATAGGCTCCTCAAACTCCTTCACTCCAAAAGATTAGTCGATGTGGGACTTCTGTACCATGGCATAATTTTCTAGAATATCATTCACACACACATTCACATACACACACCCACACACAAAAACATTATTAGAATAATAATAATAATAATAATTTTCCTATATATAAATTTTTTTATTAACTTAATGCTAAAAGATATTCATGTATAAATTTAATTAAATACTAGATAAAAATAAAGATGTTACATCCTACCCAATAAGCCTATCATCGAGTAGGAGGTTGACTTTGTTGTTCAGGACGTAGAAGTAAGACACTACATGGAGGAGGCCACATTCAATCACCTCTACTCTTGTAAGTAGCTAGTTGAAAGGAGTGGGAGGAGGGAGAATAGAAGGGGAGGCGGGGGAGGGTGGTGGAGAGGGGGAGGAGCAAAAGATGGAGGATGTGTTAGGATAGTTTTCTGCCATTTCACCATTGTGAGGCTGCTGGTGGTACTAGAGAAAGCCGATGGAAAAAGAGGACAGTTGGCTTCTGACTTTAAATAGATGATGACAGGACATGGTAACGTTTGATTACTTCAAAGAAACGAAAAGGCTAGAGATAGGCTGATATAAGTTTAGTAGCACCAGTTATTTACAATTACCAATGTCATTTAAGTACTTTTACATTAGTTGGGTTTACGTTTAATGTAAAAAGTAATAATAAAATTGGGCGTGATAATAACCTAGGTGAATATTGTATTGTTATTTAGAATAATGTCAACTTTCACATCCAGTAATCTGGTACTTAGGAGAAAAAACATTCCTAAACAATTAAGGGCCAAAATGATAGGAAGAAATAGAAGGAAATAATTCCCAAATTTATGTTAGGTCACGACAAAAGAATAATTTTCAAAAGTTACGGCCAAGCTTATGTAATTTTGGAAAATATGTTAAAAACTTCCAATAATTATGGAATAATTATGGAAAATAGCGAAATGCCCCTTGGACACTATATTAATTTTTAAAAGGAAGAATATTAATGGGAAATAATTATTATGATTTTCCAGTCAATTATGAAAGTTTGACTAATTAAGAAAAATTGATCAAAATTAATTATGAAAAAAATATTTCTGAGCCTCAAAAAATTTAAAAAAATAGGGATAATGTGCCTTGAGAATTATATGATAGGGTATAAGTGGGTGGTTTTATATCCAAACTACCCCATGAAAAATTACAAAGGAATTTAAGGATGAATCAGATTAAATTAAGGCCCTTTATTTGGAAAATTGCAAATAAATATTTTTAAGGAAAATAAAATTCTAAAAAAAATTTATATGACATCCTAAGGAATTATAAGAGATTGATTAAAGACAGGCCCTTAAATATTCAAGGTTTCTCTAATTCCCAAGATAAGTAGAGAAATCCCTATGAAAAGGAAAAGTAGCTTTTCTTTTTATAATTAGTAGAAATTTGAGATTGTAACAAATGAGGGCATTTTGGGAAAAGAAAAATGATAAGAATGGATTATGGATTTGACAGAAAATAATTACAGAGGCTAGAGTACTGTAATTATAGAAAAGGAATTAAACTCAGAACAAAAGTGTACTAATAAAGTAAAAAGAAGAGTCTCGTCCTCTAATTGGTCCACAAGTTGCCATTTGTCAAGCCATCAATGAAGAGGATTTGGAGTGCCAAGTGTCAAGCCAAGTATGGAGAGGATCTTGAGTTTGAAAATTTAATTTCAGTTGAATTAAATTAAAAGTGAAAAGTTGTAAGATGATTTAGGCTAATGACACCTCATACTTGCATTTATTATGGTTGTTGAGATATTTTGCCTATAAATAGACACATCCTTCCCTGTTACAAGACCATAATTTTCGGCCACTATAGGGAAGTTCTTAGAAATTCATTTCTTGAATTCCAAGCAAGAGGAAAGCAAGCTACTTTGATCATCCAAGCTAAGGTTCAAGGTTAGTGGGTTGTTTCACGTTGTTTCTTGCTTGGTTTCCTTGAATTTTATGCTGAAAAATCTGTTCTTCCTCGTGAACGTTGGTGGCCGAAATGTGTTAAGGTTAGGGGAAGGAGGTTTTGATATTAAACCTAGATAAAACACATTGATTCAAGGTTGTTTCAAGTGGTTTTATGTTAGTATTTGAAAGACTTCATGATTGGTTAAGGAGGGGTACTGTTCCATAGTTTTGATGCTTCTATTGTGTCTAAAATGAAAAATGTTATAGGGTAAACCTAAAGAACAAGCATTAAAAACATTAGAATTAAAGTTGAAATTTTTGGAGTTCAAGACCCCTATGTTCGGTCAACACTGGTTCATGGGGAAGGAAGTTTCTTTTCATGAATCTAAGTTCATATTTAGATTCTACATGGAAAATCATGTAGGATTGACCTAAGAAAGGAATTTTTAGGTTAAAGAAAACAAAGCTCCAAAATTCAAAGAATTAAGGGTTAAAGGGTTACTTAAGTTTTGCCATTGAATCTTGTGTGGTTTGGATTGTAATGTGGCTGCCCTTTTTTGTGCAATGTCATGTTTAGGATTTGATATTTGTGAAGGAAGAGAAGAAGATCAAAGAACCAAGGAGCTTTTGGATTAAGGTAGTAAGATTTACTTAATTACTAACATTGACATTGCATTGTTTATTATTACATGGATGATTGCTATTATATGGTTGAACTATGATGATTGTGATGTGGCTACACCTTGCATTTTATTGCCTTGGCTATTGTATGTTTGAGATTGCCTAAATTATAAGATAATTAGTTCTCCAATAGTAGCTAATATTGAAATGCATAATAATGATGTATGCTTGATAGTATAGTTGATTATTCTTGCTATTGGGATTTCAATGAAATCTCATTCCTTCCAAATGTAATCCAATATTCTAAGGGCTGAACCATCCAAGAATAAGCTGCAAATTCAAAGGTGAATGAGGTGCTAAACCATAAAAATACTTGACTTTTGGCTATGTATAATTATGCATGCTTAGATGCTGTAACCCTATTTAAATCATTGACTTGGAGCTATGTTTTGACTAAGTTACTGGACGAATTAAATTACAAAATTTGGCATGCTTATAGTTCACATCCTGAGCTTCAAATCAATAGGTAGAATGCTAAAATTGGACATCAGTATGAATTATGGTGTTTTTTCAAATTTAAGGTTTGAAATATGGGAAAAAGTTTTTAACTAATGGAATAGTGGTAACTTCTATAAAAATCTGGCACTGATCCATAACTAATTGGTTTATGAGATTATTTTTCCTAGAAAGATCATTCAAATATCTTTACATAGAACTTGGAAGTACTCCATTTCAATTTTTTTAGAATTAGTTACAAATTTTCAAATTTGGATAGAAAATTTGGATTTACCAAGTGAACAGTGTTTTTTCGTAAACAACGTCCAGGTTACGTATTTTTGAGTTTAAGACCATCCGATGTCACATCCGAGAAATTTCATTTAGACATAGGAAGTTAAAAATTAGAATAAGGGCCAATGTAGAAATTAGACGGGGAGACGAAATAACTTTTGAGGTAAAATCTCGATAAAGTTCGGGCTGGTATTTGCACAGTTATCAGTCTAGGAAGGGCAAAATCGAAAATTTGGAGCAACATTCTAGAAAATTCCTAAAAATGGCAAAATTATAAGTTAGAGGTTTTAGAAACTTGGTTGAAGCTCGAAAGGTGGAATTACAGTGAAAGCAAATTATTACGAAATTTCCCGTAAACAGAGGTTTTTTGGGAAAATATTGGGAAATCAAAGGAAAATAATTGTTTTAAGTAGTTGGAGCCCTCAATAAATTTAGAAAAAAGATGGATAAATCATCTAAATATTTATTTGAATTTATAAAATTGGTTTTATGCCTTGAAAGCTCAGGAATTAATTTTAGAAAATTTATTTTCCTGCAGTGACAATGATAAAGGCCTAATCGGAGAAAATTCAAAATAAATACCTAGAGGTGGAAAAAATTCTGAAAATTTTCAGATCATGTCCTCATATTAAAAGATGAATTATCTTGGAGAAAAATCAATTTTTGGAGGTCTGAAAAAATTATGGAATGTTATTAGTGAATAGTAAGTGATAAAGTTTCAAATTGGCTTGAGATAGTGATTTGACTTGTGGGCCATCTTTTTGGACCAGCCCAAACCATTTGTAGGGCCCACATTGAGCCCAATAAGGGCCCAATTTCGTGCTGCTTCTAGGTCCCTCTATTTTTATTAAATAAAATGTAAAATTAAGGGATAATTGTGTGAAAAAATCTAGAGATTGGACACTTGTTCAAATATGAAGTTAAGTGACACTTGATGTTTGCCAAATCACACCATTTTTTGCTATTTGGTCATCCAAAATTCAGAGTTTTTAGCTTTAAAACAAGTGGTAATTCATGTAAAATTAAAAAATGACTAAATAAATAGTACCACTTTGAACGAAATCTGGGAATGATGTATGAGATCTGGATACTAATGAGTATTTTTCTTCTAAAGAGAATGTCAAGAGCTTTCTATAAAACTTAGAACCATCCCATTTGGATTTTTCTACAATTAGTTATGAATTTTCAAAATTGGCCTGAATTGCTATGAATAATGTACGGAAATCCGAAAATGGGAATTATGAAATTGAAAATTTCTCATACTTAAGACTCGGATAATGGTTTCTAATGGTTTCAATTGATGCATAATATGATGATAAAGGAGGTGTGACATCCAAAGTGGTTAGAATTGGTTCTAAATAGACTCTAAGATATACTAGAAGTAAGGTATAACATTTTTGATATCAAAGCGGAGGTCCCAGCACAGGATAGAATGCTCTGCTTAGTTTAGCCTGTTAGATAATGTGTCAATTGAGGAGGAATTGACATATTAATAGGATTTTGTAGGATTCAGGATGGAAAACACTATGGATTGGGATGCTATGTCTAAGCAGTCTGTTAATGTAACATCCCGATTTTTGGGCCTAGAAGTACTAGAAATAGCCTGAATGGGATAGGCTACCAGACCCCTTTTTAGTAGAGGTCCTAAAGATGAGAAAGGAAGTTAAAGTAGTTTCAAGGACTAAATTGCAAAGTGAAAGTTTTAAGGGGCTAAAGGGTAATCAAAGTTAGAGGCTCCAGTAAAGTCTCAAAGGCCCAGAAAGAAAAAAAGAGGCTAGATACAAACCAAAGGTTAAGTTAGAAGCCTCAAAGAGATGGTTTTATAAGGTTGAGCCTAAGCAGGGGTAAAACCGTAAATTCAGAAAGTTAGAGCCATCTGGGATAAAAATGGAAAGTACTTAGAAAATTCTAAGAAAATCTCAGAAAATGGGAAATAATATTCTAAGGCTCTTTTGTGAAGAGAGATGATAAAAATACCCCTGAGATAACTTAAAAGGAATTTATAAGTTTATGGCTCAGTTTGAGATGTAGAGGTAGATTTAATTGTTTGAGTCATAAGGAAACCTCAGGAAATTATGGTAAAATGGGGATGTATGATCTAAGAGACTGTAGAAAATGATAAAATTAGTCTCATCCCCAGAAGACCAGCAAAATGGCTTTAAGAATACTTAAAAGCCAGTTGTGCCGAAAAAGGGCATTTTAAAGAATGATTTTTAAGTGGGACTACAGGTTGATTTATGACCTGAGAAAATTCACAGATTTTCTCTAGAATATGAGGAATTTTATGATATTTTTGGATGAATTTTCAGAGCTCTAGATTGAATAAAATGCTCCAGTCAAATATTAAATAATTTTGTCCCCTAAGTAGGAGACAAAACCAAAGAAAATATCTAAGGGCCATCATGACGATGCTGAGTCAGCATGCTGAGTCGCCAAGCGTAATGATGACACCTAGGAGTAATCATGCTGAGTCACCAAGCGTAATCATGATACAGGGTAAGTTAGGACCTAAAAAATATCCGATACGGTGCAAGATTGGCTTGATAAGTGGAGAAATAATTAAGGAAATATTTTTTGCATGAATTTTCCATTTATTTCCTCCCTATTTTAATGCCAAGTTGATGAATGGGCATGAAAGGAATTCTTCAAGTTGTTAGAAGAATCTAGAGTAATCAAGAAGAGTATAGAAGAACCTAGAGGGAAGTAGAAATCTCTAGAAGCATCTACAAGCTTCTTGAAGTCATGACTCACCAAGACACTTGTCATCTTCTTAGGCTATGTTGCTTAAGATGTGTACACGTGGAAAGGGTGGTTGAATGGAGGGCTAAGATCAAGTCTAATGCAAGAAGGGCATATGTGGAATTATGGAAAGTATGAAGCCTATAAATACCCCCCATCCATAGTTCATTTTCGTGCAAGCCCATCTTAAGAGGGGAAAATCTTGCAAAATCAAATCTAGAGAGAGAAAGAGTCATTTTTAGTGAGAGAAAGTCCACCTAAGTTCAAGCTTCAAGATCAAGGTATGTGATGGTTATAGCACCTGATTTTATGCCTATTTCGGATTAGTTACTGTGCGTATCTGATTCTGAAATTTTCCATGCTTAAAGTACACTCTGTGATCTTTAAATCCATAGGTATAACACTTCATTTGGATATGTGTACGATTTATGGTGATTTTTCAAAGTTAGGGTTTGAAATCTGGAAACAGTGTTGAACTTTTGGAAGAGTTTCGATTTCCGTACAATTCCGGTGCTGTTTGGCGTAGAATTGGTTCCTGAAACTAATTTTCTTGTAAATTTAACTTAAGGAGCTTTCAGTGAGACTTGGAACCACTCAATTTGGATTTTTATAGAATTAATTATGAATTTTCAAAGTTGAGCAAAAATTCTGGAAATTCTGCGTGAACAGTACCCGCGAAGCATAATTTCCAGATTTGATCTTTTTGAATCTAAGGCCATCTAAAGTGGTCCTAATTGATAAGAAATGGATCTTAAGGATAGAAAATGATGATATTTATGTTAGAAAAGCTAGAAAGAAAACCCTAAAAGGAAGAGAAAGGGTTGAGGTTCAAGAGAGCTAGTCTTGAACTTTATGTAACCTAGTGGTTCTAATAGATTGTATGATCATTATGATTATGTTTAGGACCTTGGAACATCCAAGAGGATGTTAGATGATGTTGACTGAAAGCCCTTGTGGTTGGGAAGTCAAGGGAATCAAAAGAAAAGCAAGAGGAAAGCTTGAGGTGCAAGGTAGTGAACTTACCCTTTATGTGCTTGATGTGGTATGCTCATGTGTTGGTTTGTATTTGTTGTTTGAATGATGTTGTGACATGATGATTGTTGCTGGAAATGCTATTTTTAATATGTTTCCCATGGCCATGCATTTTTATACCAAGCATAAAGCATGATAGCATGTCACTATTTAACTTAAGTTTATGAAAAACTACATACCATACACTAGCATCCATCTTGTGCATGTATGTGGTAATGTTTGCTACTGAGATTCCCCCGAATCTCACCCCTTCGTAACCAACCATTTAGGTCAATCAACGATAGGCAATAATGGCATGAGAAGCAAGAAGAAGTAAGCGGAGAATTATTCTTGTTAATGGATGAGACTGTTGATGAATGTATAATTCTCCTATTTTGTAAACTATGTTATGGATGCCAATGATGCCATGTATTTAATTATAATGTTTATGGCATGAATAGAAATGTATGAGAATGAATGGGAAAGAGTAATCCCAAGTTATGTATGTCAAGGAAATAAAAAGAATTAAAGTAAAGAGTAGTTAAGGGGCAAAACATAGGTCCTGGGGTAGTGAGTTTGTAGCTCCAGTTTGACCTAGCAAATGAATGAGTTTAGCCACAAGATTTGGCATACTTATAGTACACATCCCAAGATTTAAAATGAGAGGTATATCACCTCAATTGGATGTGTACACAAGGAGATACGAATTTTCAAATTTGAGGCACAGAATCTCAAAGTTCAAGATTTTACCAAATGAATAGTAATATTTATTGATTAAACTGTACGAATTGGGCAAGGATAAGTCCAATTGGATATTTTTCTCTTAAATAGATTTCAAAGATCTTTTCGTATAATTTTAGAACACCTCAATACAATTTTTATAGAATTAGTTATGATTTTTCGAAGTTGGACCTGTAATCTGAAATTTAAACAGTGAATAGTAACCCGAGTAATTATGTTGAAATTTTTAATCCATGGGCTTGTATCATGATCCGCTTGAACCATAACACTTCCAAACGTGTACTTTGAGGGGCTAAAGGTAGGATGTTTCAGTTAACCAGGGAGATATTGACTTTGTTGAGGTGATAGAGGAGGAGGATCTAGTAGAGTAGATCATGGGAGATGCTAGCCCAAGACATTCATTAGTAGGTTCTACCATACACCTAGAGCATTGGGCAGAGTTAGCAGGGATTCCCTGGGAATAATGAACCTCCCTAGACTTGGAGACTTGGTGGATCCTACGACTGGTTTGATTTAGCGACTGAGGGATTATAGGTTCCCTGAGCATAAGAAGCCTGTGACCCCAAGTATAGGTATACACCTAAGTGATATCACCAGGCCCAGTACCAGACCTATTGTACCCCCAGTACCTGCAATACCTGTATTACTTGTCCCAGTTCAACTTGAGCTTGAGATCCGCAGTGTAGATTAGTTGAGAGGGGGATTAATGTTTCTGGGATGCCACATTAAGAAATATGTGCATGCTAATCTAATTGTACACCTAAATTACCTCCAAGATGTGAGGGAGTTGTATCAGGCCCACGGACCAGATAACCCTTATCTGGAGCTTGTTGACTGGCTACAGCAAATGGTAGATATACTGCCAGATACCCCTGTTGGTTATGTGAGATTGTCCGCTTAGACCAAATACTCAGACATGATGTAGAGGATTAGATCTGGAGCCTCGAGGGTTTCGTCATCATTCACTTCCTATAGGCAGCTATGATCCTCATAGCATTGACGTAGGATTTATTTTGGTATAGCTAACCGTAGTAGGTTAGACTGACACGCTTGGATGTTATGTTTGACTGGATAGCATGTATGTATTAAACTTTGCTACTTTTGGGGTGATGTATGAATATTGTTTGATGTATGCCTAATTTGTTGAATGAAATCCAAGCATGATGTTTATTTATTCCTTGTTCCTTTACTATGTACTTCGGTTAGATATCGTGATAGTTAGAACTAGAAGAAATGTTTCGCCAGAGAGACCCTTAAGAAATGATGCAAGGGTCCCTCCAAATCCGTTACAAGTGATTTTACATCACTTGGAGTAGCAATAAAAGACCATTGAGGATATGAGGGCAGCACAAGCTTGTTAGGAACAAGAACGGGATGCCGCGATTACTATAGCGGTAGCAGCGATGGTGGCTAACCTCAACTAGAGGTAGCCAAAAGAAGAAGTATCCACAGTTCACGAATCAGAATAGCTGCCTAGACTAGTAGCACCATCAGTAGACCCTGATAGCATCCAATAGTGGATGACCCATTTCTGCAAGCACAACCCACCATCCTTTGACAGAGTATTTGATGTTCAGGTGACGAAGGACTGGATTAATTGCTTCGAAAAGATTTTCTAAATATTGGACTGTCTGACTGAATAGAAAGGCCAAATGGCGATCTACAAGCTCAAGAAGGATGCCAACCGTTGGTAGAAGTACACCAAGCTAATTCTTGAAGCTTGTAACATAAGGGTGACTTGGGAAGTGTTCCAGAAGCAGTTTTATGAGAAGTACTTCCCAAGATTAATTTGAGATGAAAGGAAAATAGAATTCCTGACCTTAAGGTAGAAGAATAATGAGCAGTTTGACGAGTACCTAGCCAAGTTCATTTGCCTCTCTCATTACTCTAGCTACCTCTGTTTCTAAGAGGATAAAAGGTGGATGACGGAGAAGATGGTTAGAGGACTAAAGCAATCCTTGAGGGAGATGATTGCCCCCAGGCAATTCAAGTAGTTCAACAAGGTAGTTAAAGCTCCTAAACCATCATCTAATGGCCAAGTCTACTCCCAAGCTAGAGAAGGGAGATGAGGGTGGCATCTCGTCTAATGCCAATAAGAAGAGGAAAAGGCCATGGGACAACTGAAAGGGTAAAAAAGGAGGCAAACCACCGAAGGGCAAGGAGTGTGCAACCTACGATAGGAATCACAGTGATAGACCGTGTATGGCAAGACAGAACGTCTGCTTTACCTACGGCAAGCCCAGACACTTTTCTTGAGAATATCCACAAAATGCAGAGAAGTCAAGGCTGCGAACTTAAGGACAAGTTTTTGCCCTTATAGGGGAAGAAGCCTGGAAGTTGTCGGAGATGATCCAAGGTACGATCATTATTAATAACTCCCTAGTGATTGTAATGTTTGATTCGAGTGCTAGTCATTCTTTAATCTCATATATTTATGTTAAAAGACTTGGCTTAGTTAGTTGTACATTGCCTTATGACATACACGTGTCCACACTAACACACTCTAGGGTAGTCACATCAGACGTATGCTTAAACTGCATAGTTTGATACGATCACTATTGCATTACCTTAGATTTGATATGCATGCCCTTCCATGAAATCGATGTGATAATTGGGTTAAATTGGTTGTCATTCCATAACATCCTATTAGACTATAAGAACAAAACCCTGGTCTTATCCCCAAGAGAAATAGAGTTGAATCATTAAGTTAGGTTAAACTTCATAACAGAAGCCCAAGAGGGCAGATGCCTATAGAAAGGTTGTCAAGGATTCCTCATTTTCTTCTCAATACAAGTAGAAGTTGAAGAAGGAATAGAAGAAATCCCAGTTGTTAAGGAGTTATCAAAAATACTCCCGACTGAGATCACACGGCTACCTCCAAATAGAGAAATAGAAATCGCTATCGACATTGTACCTGGAACAAGACCAATTTCCAAAGCCTCACATAGAATGGCTCCTAATAAAATGGCAAAACTAAAGAAGCAAATATAGGAATTACTGGAGAAGGGTTTCATTAGACTGAGCATTTCACCATAGGGTACTCCAGTCTTATTTGTCAAGAAGGAGGACGATAGTCTAAGATTGTGTATAGACTACAGAGAGTTAAAGTAAGGTCATAGTTAAGAATAAATATCCACTCCCTAGAATAGATGCTTTTTTGGATTAGTTAGCTAGTACCAATGTATTTTCTAAGATTGATTTGAGGTTTAGCTACCACTAACTTAGGATTAAGGCTGACAATGTCCCTAAAACTATGTTTAGGACTCGTTATGGGCACTATGAGTTCTTAGTGATGCCATTTGGATTGATGAATGCACCTGCGATATTCATGGACTACATGAACCCGATCTTTCAACTTAGATCAGCTCGTGGTGGTGTTCATTAATGACATCCTGGTGTACTGCAAGTCTCCTAAAGAGCATGAGGAACACTTGAGAATTGTCCTAGATACCCTGAAAGAGAAGCAACTTGTTGCCAAACTTAGTAAGTGTGAGTTTTGGCTACAGGAAGTCTATTTTCTCAGCCATGTGATTTTCCAAGAGGGAGTGACTGTTGACCCCAGCAAGATTGAGGCAGTACTCAACGGGGAACAACTTAAGATAGTGACCGAGAATAGAAGTTTTCTCAAACTAGTGGGGTATTACAGAAGATTCATTAAGGACTTCTCTTGGGTTGCTTTTATGCTAACCAAGTTGATCAGGAAGAACCAGCCATTCTTGTGGGACGAGAAGAGTGAGGCTAGTTTTTAGGACCTAAAGAGGAAGCTCACTTCTACTCCTGTACTCGTACTCCCAGATCCTATGCAAACCTACATAGTCTACACAGACGCTAGTAAGCAAGGACTGGGATGTGTGCTTATGCAGTAAGAGCAGGTAGTAGCTTATGCCTCATGCTAGCTAAAATCTCATAAGGAGAATTACTCGACCCATGCCTGGAATTGGTAGTGATAGTTTACATGTTAAAGATATGGAGACATTACCTGTACGGAGCAATGATAGAGTTATTTTGCGACCATAAGAGCCTTAAGTACCTTGAAGACCAAAAAGAGTTGAATATGAGGCAATGTAGATGGATGAATTTGCTTAAGGATTATGATTTTCAAATTAATTGCCATATGAGCAAAGCAAATGTGGTTGCAAATGCCTTGAGTAGAAAAGCAATGCAGGTAGCATCACTAATGATTAAGGAGTAGAAGCTAGTAGAGGATTTCAAAGATTAAGGTCCTCTATATCAGATGCAACTAGTAGAGGAGAAAGGAGGTAGAACACAGTTTACAGCTTTGCTCGAGGATTAGATCAAAGAAGTGCAGTTGCAGGTTCAATTAGCAGGAATCTTCAAGGAGAAGTTGTTTAAAGCGAGACCCCGAAACTTTAAGATTTCTGAGGAGGGACTATTGAAGTTTAGAAGGAGAACTTACATTCCTCAAGTAGCTGATCTTAGGGAAAGAATATTAGCAGAGGCCCATAAGAGTCGATATAATCTTTATTTAGGAATGACCAAGATGTACCATGACGTCAAAGAACTCTTTTGGTGGCTTGGAATGAAGAACAGAATATGTAGTAAAGTGTCTTACTTACCAGAAAGTGAAGATAGAACATCAGAAACCTGTCAGAGAGTTACAACCCCTAGATATCCCTTAATAGAAATGGGATAGTATATTGATAGATTTTATAGTACATAACTGATGACATCGACTAAACACGATGCGGTATGGGTCATAATGGACCGTTTAACCAAGTCAGCACATTTTCTCATGGCAAACATTAAAGATCCTCCAGATAAGTTAGCAAGACTTTACATCAAATAGATAATTAGGCTATATGGTGTCCCAAGCAGTATTGTTTCGGACTGAGACACGAGGTTGACTTCTAAGTTTTTAAGGTCCTTACAAAAAGAAATGGACACTACTCTCAGATTCAGCATAGCCTACCATCCGTAAAATGATGGACAGATAGAAAGAACGATTCAAATGTTAGAGGATATGCTACAGGCATATGTGCTCGAGTTTGGCAGTAATTGGCATACGCACTTACTGTTAGCCAAATTTGTCTACAATAATAGTTTTCATTCAAGTATTCAAATGGAACCATACAAAACATTTTATGGGAGGAAATGTAGATCTCCCTTATGCTGGATAGAGCTTAGTGAAAGAAGCATATATGGTCCTAATTTAGTGGATCAAACCTCCTAGCAAATTAAGGTGATTCAGCAAAGGCTTCTAATGGCTCAAAGTAAACAGAAGAGTTACATGGACACTAGAAGGAGAACGTTAGAGTTTGAAGTTGGGGATCACATATTCCTCAAGGTGTCAACAATGACGGGAGTTGGTGATCATTAAAGACTAAAAAGTTGAGCACAAAATACGTTGGACTATTTCAAATTCCTTCCAAAGCTGGACCATTAGCTTACAAGTTGGCCCTTTCGTCAAATTTGAGTCAAATTCATGATGTTTTCTATGTCTCCCAACTAAAAAAGTACTAGCCGGACCCGACTCATGTCAAAAGGTATGATGACATTATGCTCAGAGACAATCTATCTTTCAAGGTCAAACCAGAGCGAATCATTGATCAAAAGGTCAAAGAGTTGAGGAGCAAGCAAATTTCACTGGTCAAAGTTGTTTGGAAAGGTCTTTCACCGGAAGAAGCTACATGAGAGATGAAAACTGAAATGAAGGAAAAGCATCATGAACTTTTCGCACAAGGTACGCTTTAAATTTCGAGGGCAAAATTTATTTAAGAGGGAGAAATGTCACATCCAGTAATTTGGTATTTAGGAGTAAGAATATTCCTAAGCAATTAAGGGCCAAAATGATAGGAAGAAATAGAAGGAAATAATTCCCAAATTTATGTTAGTGTCAGGGCAAAAGAATAATTTTCAAAAGTTACGGCCAAGCATACGTAATTTTGGAAAATATGTTAAAAATTCCCAATAATTATGGAATAATTATGAAAAATAGAGAAATGGCCCTTGGACACTATTAATTTTTAAAAGGAAGAATATTGATGGGAAATAGTTATTATAATTTTCCAGTCAATTATGAAAGTTTGACTAATTAAAAAAAATTGGTCAAAATTAATTATGAAAAATTATTTCTGAGCCTCAAAAAATTTAAAAAAGATAGAGATAATGTGCCTTGAGAATTATATGATAGGGTATAAGTGCTTTTATACCGAAACTACCCCTAGAAAAATTACAAAGGAATTTAAGGTTGAGTTTGGTTAAATTGAGGCCTTTTATTTGGAAAATTCCAAATAAATATTTTTAAGAAAAATAAAATTCCAAGAAAATTTATATGACATATCAAGACATTATAAGAGATTATGGGATTAAAAAAAGGCCCTTAAATATTCAAGGTTTCTCTAATTCTCATGACAAGTAGAGAAATCCCTATAAAAAGGGAAAATAGCTTTTCTTTTTATAATTAGTAGAAATTTGAGATTGTAACAAAAGAGGGCATTTTGGGAAAATAAAAAGGAGAAGAATGGATTATGGATATGATAGAAAATAATTACAGAGGTCAGAGTACTATAATTATAGAAAAGGAAGTACACCTAGAGCAAAAGTGCACTGATAACATAGAAAGTAAAGTCTTGTCCTCTAATTGGCCCACAAGTTGCCACTTGTCAAGCCATCAGTAGAGAGGATTTGGAGTGCCAAGTGTCAAGCCAAGTATGGAGAGGATCTTGACTTTGTAAATTTAATTTCAATTGGAATTAAATAAAAAGTGAAAAGTTGTAAGATGGTTTAGGCTAATGACACCTCACACTTGCATTTATTATGGTTGTTGAGATATTTTACCTATAAATAAACACTTCCTCCCCTCTTGCAAGACCATAATTTTTGGCCACTATAGGGAAGTTCTTGCAAATTCATTTCTTAAATTCCAAGCAAGAGGAAAGCAAGCTACTTCGATTATTCAAGCTAAGATTCAAGGTTAATAGGTTGTTTCATGTTGTTTCTTGCTTGGTTTCGTTGAATTTTATGGTTGAAAAATCTATTCTTCCTCTTGAATGTTGCTAGCTAAAATGTGTTAGGGTTAGGGGAAGGTGGTTTTGATGTTAAACTTAGATAAAACACATTGATTCAAGGTTGTTTCAAGTGGTTTTATGTTAGTCTTTGAAAGACTTCATGATTGGTTAAAGAGGGCTACTGTTCAACCACTTTGAGATCTGTACCCTAGGATGAGTTTTTCATAGTTTTGATGCTTCCATTGTGTTTAAAATGGAAAATGGTGTAGGTACACCTAAAAAACAAGCATTAGAAGCATTAGAATTAAAGTTAAAATTTTTGGAGTTCAAGACCCCTATGTTTTAGTCAACACTAGTTGTCACATCTAGTAATTTGGTATTTAGGAGTAAGCATATTCCTAAAAAGTTAAAGGCCAAAAAGGATAAGAAGAAATAAAATAATTTTGATAGAAAATAATTGGTATGATTTTTCAAGTCAATTATGAAAGTTTGACTAATTAAGAGAATTTAGTCAAAAATAATTATGAAGAAATATTTTCAAGCCTAAGAAAATTAAAAAATAATAAGGATAATATTCCTTGAGATTTATATGAGGATGTATAAGTGGTTTTATGACCAAATTGCCCTTAGAAAAATTACAAAGGAATTTAAGGATGATTTAGGCTAATTTGAGGCCTTTTATTTGAAAAATTCCAAATAAATATTTTTAAGGAGAATAAAATTCTAAAAAAATTTTATAATGTCCCAAGGAATTATAAGAGATTATGGGATTAAAAGGAGACCTTCAAATACCAAGATTTTTCCTAATTCTTTTGACAAGTGAAAAAAATACTAATAAGAAGGAAAATAGTTTTTCTTTTTATTTAATTAATGGGAAATTGAAATATAGTTAAAGATGACATTTTAGGAAGAGAGAAATAAGGAGAATAAATTATGGATCTTACAAAAAATAATTACAGAGGCCAGAGTACTGTAATTAGAGAAAAGAAATTAAACCCGAAGTAAAAGTGCACCAATAAAGTGAAGACTAAAGTCTTGCACTTTCTTTAGCCCGCAATTTGCCACTTGTCAAGCCCCTAATGGAGAGTATTTAAAGTTTCCAAGTGTCAAGTCTTAAATGGAAAGGATTTTGACTTTTGAAAATTAATTACATTTGAAATTACTTAATTAAAAGAGAGATTAGAAGGAGGATTAAGCTCTTAACACCTAGCATGGCATTTATGATGGTAGTTGAGATATTTTGGCTTTAAATAAACACACTCCTCCCTCTTTCAAGACCCTTCATTTCGACCAAGAGGAAGAAGAACATTGCTGTCCATTTTTTTGAAGCTCCAGCAAGAAGAAAGACACTACCTTTGGTCAAGCAGCTTGGATTTGAGGTTAATGGATGATCCTATGTTATTTGTTGCTTTATTCTATTGAGTTTAATGGATGAAATTTTTGGTTCTCCTCTTTCTTTGGTGCTGGCTGAATTAATTAAGATTTAGGGGAAGTAAGTTTTGTTGTTAAACATGGTTAGAACACTTGGATTCAAGGTTGTTTCAAGTGATTTTATGTTGTTTTTTTGAAAAGAATTCATGGTTGAATCTTAAGGGGCATGGTTCAACCAAGTTGAGAACTCTATCCTAGGATGAGATTTTCAAAGTTTTGATGTTTTCATTGTGTTCAAAATGGAAAATGGTGTAAGATAAACCTAAAGAACAAGTGTTGGAAGCTTTGGAATCAAAGTTGTGACTTTTAGAAAATAAAACCCCAGTTTTGGCCAACTTGGTTCTTGAGGAAGGAAATTTCTTTTCATGAATTCAAGCCCATATTTGGATTCTATATGAAAAACCAAGTAGGAATGAACTAAAAAAGAATTTTTAGGATTTACAGAAACGAAGTTGCAAAATCAAAGATTAAAGATTAAAGATTAAAGGGAAAAGAGGTTACTTAAGTTTTGCTATTGATTTTTGTGTGGTTTGGTTTGTAATGTTGCTGCCCCTTTTATGGATTATGATATTAGGATTTGATATTTGTGGACGAGAGGAAGAAGATCAAAGAATCAAAGACCTTTTGGATCAACGTAGTAGGATTTAATTAACTATTAATGTTAACTTTGCATTATTTATTGTGGTATGAATGCTTGCTATCATGTGGATGAACTATGATGATTGTAATATGGTTGCTCTTTGTATTTGTTTCCTTGGCCTTGCATGTTAAGGTTGCCTAATTATAAGAAGATTAGTTCTCCTATGATAACTAATATTGTAATGCTTTAATGATGATGCATGTTGATGTTATGGTTGATTATTCTTGTTAACGGGATTTCATTGAAATCTCACCCTCCCAAAAGTAATCCAACATTTTAACAGCTCAATCATCCAAAGGGAAGCTGCAAATTCAAGAGTGATTATGGTGTTAAACCATAAAGATCTTTTGGCTTTTGGTTATGTATATTTATGAATGTTGGGATGCTGTAACCCTAAGTAGGACATCAATTTGGAGCTGCATTTTGATTAATTTTGTGAAAGAATTTTATGACAAAATTTGGTATGCATATAGATCACGTCCTGAGCTTCAATTTGATAGGTAGTACATTAAAAATGGACAACTGTGCGATTTTAAGTGATTTTTCAAAGTTAATTTTCAAAATCTGGAAAAAGGATTTTTACCAAAGCAACAGTGATAACTTTCACAAAAATCTGGCACTTTCTCAAGAGGAATTGGTTCACAAGATTATTTTTTCCTTGAAATAGCTTTTAAAGAGCTTTCCACAAAATTTTGAACCACTCTGTTTTGATGTTTCTAGATTAAGTTATGATTTTTCAAAGTTGGAACAGAAAATCTGAAACTTGTCCAATGAACAGTAAATTTCTGAAAAGTAACATCCTAATCGAAATTTTCTAGCTTAAGACCATCCAATGTGGTTAGAAATAGTTCTAAATGAACTCTAAGTCGTTATAGAAGTAAGGTGTAACACTGGTTCATGGGGAAGGAAGTTTATTTTCATGAATCAAAGTTCATATTTAGATTCTACATGGAAAATCATGTAGGATTGACCTAAGAAAGGAATTTTTAACTTAAAGAAAACAAAGCTCCAAAATTCAAAGAATTAACGGTTAAAGGGTTACTTAAGTTTTGCCATCAAATCTTGTGTGGTTTGGATTGTAATGTGGGTGCCCCTTTTTGTGCAATGTGATGTTTAGGATTTGATATTTGTGGAGGAAGGGAAGAAGATCAAAGAATCAAGGAGCTTTTGGATCAAGGTAGCAAGATTTAATTAACTACTAATATTGACATTGCATTGTTTATTATTGCATGGATGATTGCTATTATATGGTTAAACTCTGATTGTGATATGGCTGCTCCTTACATTTTATTGCCTTGGCTATTGCATGTTTGAGATTCCCTAATTATAAGAGAATTAGTTATCTAATAGTAGCTAATATTGAAATGCATAATGATGATGCATGCTTGGTGTTATTGTTGATTATTCTTACTATTGGGATTTCAATGAAATCTCATTCCTTCCAAATGTAATCCAATATTTGAGGGGCTGAACCATCCAAGAAGAAGCTGCAAATTCAAGGGTGAATGTGGTGTTAAACCATGAAAATACTTGACTTTTGGCTATGTATAATTATGTATGCTTATATGCTGTAACCCTATTTTGATCGTTGACTTGGATCTATGTTTTGACTAAGTTACTAGATGAATTAAATCAAAAAAAAATTGGCATACTTATAATTCATGTCCTGAGCTTCAAATCAATAAGTAGAATGTTAAAATTGGACATCGGTATGAATTATAGTGATTTTTCAAAGTTAAGGTTTGAAATCTGGGAAAAAGTTTTTAACCAATAGAACAGTGGTAAGTTCCATAAAAATCTGGCACTGGTCCATAATGAATTGGTTTAGGAGATTATTTTTTCTAGAAAGAGTATTCAAAGAGCTTTCTATAGAACTTAGAAGCACTCTATTTTGATTTTCTAGAATTAGTTACGAATTTTCAAAGTTAGATAGAAAATCTGGATTTACCAAGTGAACAATTTTTTTTCCGTAAACAGCATCCAAGTTATGTAGTTTTGAGTTTAAGACCATCCAAAGTAGTCAGAATTAGTTCTAAATGGATTCTAAGATATACTAGAAGCAAGGTGTAATATCAACGCCTCATTTATTACACCATTGGTGCAATAACCAGCATAGATTAAGTAGTGTAAAAGGGTGTTTTTCTAGCAATGATAGTCTAAATATATGCGCACACATAAAAACTTACATTGATCATTTTTATATTTTGTCCAACAAAAACATTTTATATAAATTATGTAATAAATTTTATAAAAGAATAAAAATAAAAATATAAAAAAGATTAAGAAATGAAAAAAGAGAAAAAGAATGGGTGTACATTGCTTATTGAAGCAATTTGACTTTGTTATAAAAAAAAATTTTTAAAAAAAGTGATCTCTTTAGTGACAAGTGATAAATTGGTTGCTTTTATAGTAGCCAAAACTCCCCCCCCCCCTTTAAAATAATTTTACAACAATATACTCAACATTTCACGCACTCTCCACCTTTACTTCTAAAGCATCAACGCTTCCCCTTTTTCTGGATGTAGCATAGATTTTGGTGTTTAAGGTTGTCTTTTTTTCCTTTCTTTCATGCTATCTTCTTCTATCTTCTTTTTTGATCACTTTTCTTCTGCACTAGTTTGCTCAATATAAAGATTATGACTTTATTCTTCCATTTTCTGACCAAGCAATTAAGAATGTGAGACCAATTTGTACTGTCTAGTCATTATAAAATTTTCCTGATTTTTGGCTTAACTCTGACTTCTGGTTCAAAGGCTGGCCATAAACAGCTTAACTAATGATAACCTATATTTGACTATCTGGTTTGGTTAGATTTTTAATTCATTGCTTCCTACAATAATCTACATAATTTGGACCACCTAACATGAAATTTATTATTACATTATTCATTTAAGCTTAATTTTATATTGTTATAATTTATTAATCTTTGTTGGTACAGAGAAAAGAAATATTAAACTAATAAATTAATTAATTTTATTTATTATTTACTTTTATTTAGTAATTATGTATTTTATAACATATAAATAATTTAAATATTCAAATAATAAGTTAAACATTTTAATCTTTTTAAAGACAAAATCACAAAAAAAAAAAGACAGTGGACATTGCAAAAGAGCAAAAATTAGTTATTTTGTCAAAAATTGTGTTATCATTCACAATCTAATTGTTGTGAAAACCTATGAAAATGTTGTAATGGGTCCCAATTTGTAATTTTATAATTTCTACTGTTTTTTTTTCACGATTTTTCCTTTTTTTTAGAAAATTTAAATTTAATTTAGTAGTGATAAACCGATCAAAAAATAGGCACTAACTTTCCATGAAAAATTTGAAAATCGTTTGTAGCAATTATGAAATCTCCACTAATATTGATACTAAGAATTTAAATTTTACTTTCCCCCACTTTTCGTAGCAGTTCTTAACAACAACTAATCTTATCTTTTAAAGCAGTTTAGATGACCGTTGCTCACGTAGTAATAGTTTCACTGCGTGAGTAATAGTTTTTAATAACCGCTGCAAAATAATTTTGTTACGACTGATTTAGTACTGGTTTCCTAAACTACTAAAAACCCCACAGAGTTGCTGCTACAACAATATGTTTTTGGGTTTAATGATGAACGAATGAAGTGAGAGGTGGCCCCAAAATAAAGTATATATGTTAAATCTTTAGGTTTTAAATCACGTACTTCTAAAAGATTATAAATATTATATTTGAAAAGGATATTTTTAATAATTTTTAGACTGATTGTAAAAGTATTTGCTTTAGAAAATATATTTTAAATCGATTGTAAGTGGAACCAATGTGAAAGCTTGGAAATATTGTTCTTTTCAAAGAATATTTTTAATACTTTTTAGACCGATAGCATAAACACAGATTTTACATTGGTTGTATGTAGAATCTGTTTAAATAAGTTATCAGTATTTTCAAAAATGCTATAGGTCATATTTCTGAAACTGTCTCTTCATGTAATGTAACAACAGTTCTTCTAAACTAGTTACTAATCCTCTTAACCACAACTTAATAATTCTAACAATACTAACCATGGTAGAAAAGAAATTTAGTAAAATATTTGAAGGAGCTACCATGGCTATAACAGAAACTTGAATCACAAAAAAATGTTAACCACGATAGGAAAGAATTAAACTAATCCTTAAAAATGTCTATCATGGTTAAAAAAGATAAAATCATCTTTCAATCCTTATCCACGATAAAAAAGAATCAAAATAAAATATTTAAAAGTTATCATAGATATTAAAATTTTACTACAAAAAGTAGCATGCTAACTAAGATTAACAATGTTTTACAATACCTGGCCTTTAGGCATTTTAAAGCCCAAAATGTCACATTTAATCACAAGTCCACAACGGAACATTTATGGAATAAAATTCTTTCATAACTTTCCAAACCAGCAACATTCTAATACTTTCAAAAGTAATTGTGGATCCACAATTTACAACACATGCCAATAACTAAAGGCTTCTGGCCTTCAACTAGCATGCAATCTCGTAACATTTTATTGAAGATTTGTAGCAAAGTATGCAAAATGAGTCGCATGTGACAATATACAAATACACATTGCATAAAAAAAGGATGTTATATAAGCTTAACTTGATAGCTCAACCTCTCACATCTTTCCTAATGGATTAACCCTGAAGCTATCGCTTGAAAAACATAAGTAACTGCAGGATGAGACATAAGTCTCAGTAATCAATAGTCTAGTTAATCATACATACCAATACTTGATCATGAAGTGTCAAGTGGGATGGTTATAAAAGCATAAATACACACACACACACACACATCTCATATAACAATAGTTCTGAAAGTTCATAACTCAATTTTCAGGTCTCATAAAACATACTTTAATGCCATTATGATCTCATAAAAAATACTTCAATGTCATTATGTATATACAATCCCAATGATCACAATCCCTCATTATGGGGGAAGTAAAAGCCTAAAAGACTAATCCCTCACTCTTGGGAAAAGAGTTAAGAGGCCAATCCCTCACTATAGGCGACATAAGAAAACCTCAACACCTATCCATCTTTTTAGGGGATAAGAGCCAAAGAGGTTGTTCCCTCACTATGGGGGAACATAAAAGCCCACTATCGTGTATTAATGGAGACACTTATCATGTAACAGTAACAGACATAGATTACTCACTAATTCCTATCATATGCATCATGCTCAAGAACTCAACAAGTGGTTAATTTCAAATTCCATTATCCATTTTCAAGTCAAAACCCATAGTGATAACATAATATCATAAATTTCAAGGATTACATTTTCAAAATCCAGTCCCACAAGACTTATGAGATTCCAATATGTCAACATAATCCCAAGTGTTATGCTAAAATACCTTTTCGTAGTTCTAAAGTAATAAAACTACTCCCAAACAACATATTATCATATATAATGAGTGAAAAGTGGTTACCTCTCACCTAAGCAAGAATCAATTATCCCAAATCAAGTTGCCCATTATATAACAACACTAATCACAAACAATCTACACAATCACTATATATTAGTTAACAATTAATTAAGTGGTCAACAACAATCCCCTTTCATAGATGTAGCATAGATTTTTGTGTTCAAGGTTGTCTTTTTTTCCTTCCTTTCATGCTATCTTCTTCCATTTTCTTCTTTGATGACCTTTCTTCTACTGTAGCTTGCTCAATATGAAGATTATGACTTTCTTCTTCTATTTTTTGACCAAGCGATTGAGAGTGTAAGACAAATTTGGACCGTCTAGTCTTTATAAAGTTATCTCAATTTTTGGCTTAACTCTGGCTTCCAGTCCAGAGGCTAGCCAGAAACGACTTAACCAACAAAATAAGTAACTTGTGCAAATGAGTCGGAGAGTGTTCTATTCACCAATTGGACCCATTTGACTGTTTAACTTGATTCGATTTTTAATTCATTACTTCCTACAATAATCTACATAATTTGGAGCACCCAACATGAAATTTATTATCAAATTATTCATTTAAGCTTCATTTCATATCATTATAGTTTATTAATATTTGTTGGTAAAAGAAAAGAAATATTAAACTAATAATGCAATACCTATAATAACTACACTAGAAGGGTTAATTAATTAGCTATTAAACCGCTAAGCTAGGTTTAATTTTGGGAGAGAAGAATACTTTTATTAAACTCTTTATTAAAACTTCTCTTAGACACAGGGTTCAATCTTGTATAAGAGATGGGATTTTCTGAAAAATTTTAGAACTTTTAACATCTATTTTAAAATGACCTATTCAATGGTTCAAGCATCTAATTAACCCCTGACTTAAACATTGATAGCTACTTCAGTCTAACAAGTTAGTTTTATACATAACTGCAGTAGCTAAGTATCTATCAACTATCATACAGCCATCGGAGCCGATAGCACTTAGCTGCTGGCTACAAAAGCTATCATCTTCCTCTTTATAGAGGTATTTACAACCCATAAATAGTTTACATAATTACATATAAAATATATACAAGTACTTAGCCACACATGGCTACAAAAACATAACCAAAGACACCAAAATAAGGGCTGATGACCAACTATTTGGTTACTTTAGCTTCCAACCTGCTAAACCTCTTCAATAAAAACTCCTTTGCCCTTTAAGCCCTGTTTCTTTCACTGTATTTTACAGAAGAAAGCGGTAAGACCCTAAGAATCTCAGTAGTAACAACGGTCCATCATCATGCTAAACTTAAGGTTTTGATGGTAACAAGTTATTTTTGGTTTAGTAAGTTGATTGATCACTGGATCAATCAAAGGTTAATCGATCATGTATCAGATAAATACTCTCTATATTTTAGTGACTTAGCACTAAGTTTGATCGATAACATGATAGATAATTCATAATTTATGAGTTGATTGATCAATTGATCGATCATCCATAACACTGTATAATGTAAAAGCTTGTAGAAAATTATCAATCAATTGATCGATAATTTAGTGTTCAATCAACTGACAGAAAAAGCCACAGAATCTTGGTAAGCATTTATCGATCACCTGATCAATCAACTAGTTGTCAATGAAAACACAGATAAAAGGTAAAGTCTTCCTCCTCATTTTATATTCTGTTTAATTCACCATTTATTGATCACTTTATCGATTAGACCTTAATCGATAACTTGTTCAAACATTACATGATAACTTACTGGTTTATCGATCATATGTTCTGGTTAAGTATTTTGTTAAGATCTTTAATCGATCAATCATTTATCGATCAAAAGATCGATCATTAATTACATTCACTGCATATATCTGTTTTGAGCTATTTTCAGATCACATATTTGATCATTCATTTATTGATAAAATGATCGATCATTCTGACCTCTGCATCTTCTTTTCGCATAACATGATTGATTGAAGTCTTTTTCCTAATCTTTTCTAAAAACAAATTTCAATGACCATGAATCGATCACTTAATCGATTAATCATTAATCGATCAGTTACTCAATCATCATCTATTTTGTGACTTCACTGTGAAAATTTCTTTGAAATCTTTTATTGATCATTTTTTCTATCAACTGTTTATCGATAAAGTATTCGATCAACACACTTTGAAAATATATTTCTCTCATACTCGGCTTTATCGATAATATAATTGATTAAACAGTTTTTGATCATTTGTTCGAACATTAAACTAATTCATTTCATAACAACCTTTCACGATGTTCTTTCAAAATCTTCTATCTCTTTATCTTTAAGCTTTTCTCAACCTTCCTTTTAGACTTAAATCTCTATTGAAATGATTCGAAGGCAAACATAACTTAAATAGTTTATTCTTGCATAATCTATTTAGAGCCATGTTTCATCATTTATCAATTAATGTGTTCAATCATCTGTTAATCCATAATCTATTCGATAAATGTATATACCTGTTTCAGTTCTTTTTCCTGGTATTTAAGAGCTTAGCAGAATATGAGAGCAAACAGAAGTATAAGAAGGAGATGAACGAGAAAAATCTTAAGGGCGTCACTCTTAAGACGCAGGAGAGTGAAGATGACGATGAAGAGAACTTGGAGGATGATGAAATAGGTCTCATAGTCAGAAGATTCAAAAAGTTCTATAAGAACAAAGCCAGAACGAGATTTCAATCAAAACGCAAAGCCTCTGTATCTCAAAATGAGCGTAAAGATCTGATCATCTGCTTTGAATGTAAGAATTCAGGACACATCAAAGCAGAGTGTCCTCAACTGTCCAAGACGACGGATAAAGACAAAAAGAAAGAAAAGTTCAAAAAGAAGAAGACCTTTGTAACGTCAATCTAGGGAGACAACTCTTCAGAAGAAGAAGACGGCAATGATAAAGAAACATCTAACATCTGTCTCGTGGCGCAAGAAAACGAAGATTCAGAGATGGATGAGGTAATCACTTCTGAACCCTCTTATGATGAATTACAATTTGAATATAATGCGTTACATTTAGAACTAGTAAAAATTGTAAAGGAGTTGGTAAGCTCCAAAAAGAAGATAAAACTTCTGGAGGAACAACAAGCAAAGCAGATAGACACCACACTTCCAGTTTGCATAGAATGTGAGTAGAACAAAAAGAAAGCCGAGGAGCTCACTAAAACTCTGGAGAAATTCACTAGGGGCAGTGAAATGCTCAAAGTGATTCTGGGAGCCCAACGGTGCTCAATGGATAAATTAGGAAAAAGATATGATCCTACTCAAGATAAGAGGAAAGGAAAGAAGAAAAGTGGTGGTCGGTCGTATCTGACATTCTTTAGAAATGCTATTCATTCTTCTAATCCTTTTGTATTATGTTCTTATTGCAACCGTAAAGGTCATATAACCTCTTCTTGTCATCACAAGAAGAAAGGGACTTATGGGACATTAAAATAGGTGCCTAAAGATACTTATATACCTCGGACAAACCATACTAACCAAAAAGGACCCAAGAAGGTATAGGTACCTAAAACGTGATTCTTCTGTTGATATGTCTTAAAGCATCCAGAACAAATAACTGGTACATCAACACTGGATGCTCCAGACACACGACAAGTGATACTGAGAAGTTCTCATCATGTAAACCGAAAGAAGGAGGTAAAGTGAGCTTTGGTGGAAATCAGTCTGGGAGAATTGCTGGAATAGGAGAAATAGGAAGTGACAAGGGAATAAAAGTTTAAGACGTTTGCTACATCGAAGGCCTATGTCACAAACTACTTAGTGTCATTCAGAGTATTGACAGAAACAATTGGGTGATCTTCGATTCAAAGAAATGCCTAATCATCAGCAAAGATGATTTGCCATTAAAGAAGAAAGAATTGAAAGTAAAGTTGAAAGCTCTAAAGGACGGTAACTGCTATACTATTCAAATTGATTCCAAACTTTCAAAAAATTGTTTTGTTAGCAAAAATGAGAAAAGTTGGCTTTGGAATAAATGTCTTGTTCATGTTAATATGAATCAGCTTTCAAAATTAACGAAAAGGGATTTAGTTATTAGTTTACCCAAAATTCAATTTAAACATGATATTGTTTGCAATGCTTGTTAGAAGGGTAAACAAACAAAGTCCTCGTTTAAATCAAAAAAGACAGTCTCAACTAAAGACCACTCCAAATGCTTCACATGGATTTGGTTGGTCCATCAAGAGTTAAGAGTTTTGGTGGAAACCTATATACTCTTGTGATAGTTGATGACTATTCGAGATTTACCTAGACTCTGTTTCTTTCCTCCAAAGATTAGACATTTAGTGCATTTATCATTTTTGCTAAAAAGATCTAAAATGAGAAAGGTATTTCCATTGTGTCAATCAAGACTGATCATGGAGGAGAATTCAAGAACAATGAGTTCGCAGGCTATTATGATGAGCATGAAATTGACCACAACTTCTCAGTACTGAGAACTCCTCAACAGAATAGAGTTGTGGAAAGAAAGAACAGAGTACTCACAGAGATGGCAAGAGCAATGCTAAATGAAAAAGGGATTTCTCAAGTGTTCTGGGCTGAAGCAATGAGCACGGCTTGCTATATCTCCAACAGAGCTTACATCAGAATGCTACTTGGGAAAACTATGTATGAGGTATACAAGGGAAGGAAGCCTAACCTAGCTCATCTAAAGATCTTTGGAAGCAAATGCTATATTCACAACGACAACAAAAAAAAATCTCAATAAATTCGATCTTAAAGCTGATAAAAGTTTATTTCTCGGTTACTCTAACCGTAGTAAGGCCTATAGAGTTTTCAATAAAAGAACTTTTACTATTAAAGAGCCAATACATGTTGGGTTTACTGAAACTGAGTTGATTTCAAAACCTCTAGATAATGATGTTGAGATCGTTCAAAGCTTTGAAAAACTAAATCTGAACAAATCTTGAAACAAAGTATCTTCAGAAGAAACTTTTGAAAATAAAGATGATTCAAATGAACCTCCATCTCAAGAAAATCTAGAACAACTTAAGGCTTGGAGGTATAACAGGAACCATCCTCTAGAACAAGTCATTTGTGAAGTCAATAAAGGAGTCAAAACCCGGAGACAAGTGTTTAATGAAGTGAGTTTCTCTGTATTTATTTCACACATCAAACCAACCAATATTAATGAAGTATTGCCTAATGAATTCGGCATAGTAGCAATGCAGGAAGAGTTGAACCAATTTGAGAGGAATCAAATTTGGGATTTGGTACCCTGACCTAATGACCATCCAGTCATAGGCACCAAATGGGTATTCAAAAATAAGCTCTATAAATCTGCACAAATCTTTAAAAACAAAGCCAAATTAGTGGCTAAGGGCTATAATCAGGAAGAAGGTATTGATTATGAGGAAACATTTGCTCCAGTAGCTAGATTAGAAGCCATACGAGTATTCTTAGCCTTCGTTTGCATAGAAGATTTTAAACTATATCAAATGGATGTTAAAATTGTATTTTTGAATGGTTATATTATGGAAGAAGTTTTCATTGAACAACCTCCTAGTTTTGAAGATTCAAATTTTCCTGATCATGTTTACAAACTGAAAAAGGCTTTATGTGGTTTAAAACAAACACCTAAAGCATGGTATGAACGAATTAGCAATTTTCTAATAGAAAAAGGTTTTGAAAGAGGCGAAGTGGACACTACACTTTTTATCAAAAGAAATAGAAAAGAACTATTAATTGTTCAAATTTATGTGGATGATATTATATTCAGAGCTACTAATGAGAATCTGTGCCAAGAATTTGCTAAGCTAATATAGGGTAAATTCAAGATGTCAATAATGGGAGAATTGAACTTCTTCCTAGGATTGCAAATCAAGCAGAAGAAAAACAGAATATTTATATCCCAGACAATTTATCTTAAAGAGCTGCTAACGAAATATGGTTTGGAAAATGCAAAAAGTGTAAAGACTCCTATGAGTTCAACCATCTCATTGGATGCAAACGAGAAAGGCAAAGATGTGAATCTAACCAAATATAGAGGAACGATTGGGTCACTAATCTATCTCACGGCAAGCAGAATAGACATTCAATTTAATGTGGGAATGTATGCAAGATACCATTCAGCTCCCAAAGAATCACATGAAGAAACTGTTAAGAGAATCCTTAGATATCTTGTCAGAACACCAAATCTGGGAATTTGGTATCCAAAGAAAGGAGCAGAATATCTAATGGGATACTCAGATACTGATCATGGAGGTTATAAAACAGATAGGAAAACTACCAGTGGACAATGTCAATTTCTGGGAGGATGTCTTGTCTCATGGTCGAGCAAAATGCAAAACATTGTGGCGATATCCTTGACAAAATCAGAATATGTTGCTACTACTAGCTGTTGTGTTCAAATCTTATGGTTAAAGCAACAACTACAAGATTTAGGAATCAACTCAAAGGAAATCCCAATCTTGTGTGACAATACGAGCACAATAAGTTTGTCCAAGAATCCAGTTCATTATGCCTAAACCAAGCATATTGATGTTCGACATCACTTCATTCAGGACCATATTCAAAAGAAAGATGTGAAGGTAGAATTCATTCCTACTGAATATTAGATAGTAGACATATTCATGAAGCCTCTCGATCAATAGAAATTCAATTACTTCAAAAGAGAATTGGGAATAGTAAATTCCTATGAGTTGTAACAGATATCATATTACCTCTTTAGTTTGAGTATTTAGATTTAAAGTTTTGATTATTAGAAGACTAACTTAAGCATTAGAGTGGATAGAAATTTGTTTTACAGGATGCTCTATTTAGACACTGGAAAATAGAGGTGAACAGAGTATGGTGTGATCAATGAAGGTATCGATAATTATGTATTGAAGATGGCATAATTTATTGATCACCTGATTGATAAACCCAAATTATGGATTAGTTGATTGGTAAACAAGGCATATAGAACTAACCAGAGATGATGGGAGGAGAATTATCAATAAGCTGATCGATCACTCAATTATCGATCAACACATCGATCAACAACAAAATAAAACTAATGGTCAAATTAGTCAAATGCGTAAGAATTATCAATATATTGATCGATAAATTATAGATCGATAAACCAAATCAGGTATGACTTTTAATTGATATTTATCGATAATGTGATCGATTATTCATTGTTCGATAACTTGATCGATAATTGCTCTCAGTATTCTTGTTTGTTCTTCATATTTATCGAACACGTGATTGATCATGTATTGATCAATAACTTGATCGATCATTTTTGAGTTTATAACATTTAGAATTTGAAAAACCCTGTCAGTTTTCAAAACCCTATTTCTTAAGCTCTCTCTCCCATATCCCAGCTTCCTCCTCTCCCTATCCCCTTCACCTTGCCTACTCTCCTTTCTCCTTCCCCTTCCTCAGTTGCTGACAAAAAGGGGGAGAAGAAAAGTTTTGTTTAGTTTTTTTGTTCTTTACTATTTGTCTATGTTTATGGTCATGTAAAATTGCTGAACTGCTTATGTATTCTGACAATTTGCTATTTTTCTGAGTTTATTGAATGAATGTTGACGCTTTAAGTTTTTCTCTACTTGGCAATCTCTTCTCTAACTTGTGTATTTCTACTAAATTCTGGTTCTATCCAATTTTGCTTAATTGAACTTTTATCTGGTGGACTATGATGTTCTTTGTTAACTTTACACCTATGTTTTGTCATCATCAAAAAAGGGGAGAATCTTAGATTTAAGATTTTGATGATAAAAAGTTAAGTTATTTCTAGTTTAGTAAGTTGATCGATCACCTAATCGATCAAAGGTTAATCGATCATTTATCAGATAAACTGTCTCTGTATTTTAGTAACTTAGCATTAAGTTTGATCGATAACATGATAGCTAATTCATAATTTATGAGTTGATCGATCAATTGATCGATCATTAATAACACTGTTTAATGTAAAAGCTTATAGAAAATTATTGATCAATTGATCGATAATTTAGTGTTTGATCAACTAACAAACAAAGCCACAGAATCTTGGTAAGCGTTTATCAATCACCTGATCAATCAACTAGTTATCAATGAGAACACAAATAAATGGTAAAGTCTTCCGACTCATTTTACATTTTGTTTAATTCACCATTTATCAATCACTTTATCGATCAGACCTCAATCGATAACCTGTTCAAACATAGCATGATAGCTTACTAGTTTATCAATAATATGTTCTGGTTAAGTATTCTGTTAAGATCTTTAATCGATCAATTAATCAATCAATCATTTATCAATCATCAACTACATTCACTACATATATCTGTTTTGAGCTATTTTCAGATCACATATTTGATCATTCATTTATTGATAAAACGATCGATCATTCTGACCTCTGCATCTTCTTTTCGCATAACATGATCGATCAAAGTCTTTTTCCTGATCTTTTCTAAAAACAAATTTCAATTACCATTAATCGATCACTTAATCAATTAATCATTAATCGATCACTTACTTGATCATCGTCTATTCTGTGAGTTCACTGTGAAAATTTCTTTAAAATCTTTTATCGATCATTTTTTCTATCAACCGTTTATCGATAAATTATTCTATCAACACACTTTAAAACTATATTTCTCTCATACTTAGCTTTATTGATAATATGATCGATCAAGTAATTTTCAATCATTTGTTTGATTATTGAACCAATTCATTTCATAACAACCTTTCACAATGTTCTTTCAAAATCTTTTATCTCTTTATTTTCAAGCTTTTCTCAGCCTTCCTTTTAGACTTAAATCTCTATTGAAAGGATTCGAAGGCAAACATAACTTAAAGAGTTTATTCTTGCACAATCTATTTAGAGCTCACTGTATTCATGTTTCATCATTTATCGATCATGTGTTCGATCATCTGTTGATCCATAATCTACTCGATAAATGTATATACCTATTTCAGTTCTTTTTCTTGGTATTTAATTGATAACTTGATTGGTCAACCATTCATCGATCAAGACATCAATCAAGTAAGTTCAGATACATTTGAAATATATGATGATTGATTCTATGCTCTGCAAACTGTTATATCAGTATCAATGATCATCACTTACTCTGTTATCTTTACAAAATTTCTTCAAAAAGAAGACTTACTTGTATCAAAGTTTTTTTTTTACAGATTACAAAGCTCAACAGTTATTTGGTAGCCTTTAACCTACTGTGTCAGAGGCATTAATGGCAAACTACCATTGTAACTGCCGAACCCACGAAAGTGATCTTCCAACAACTAGAAGCTCTTCAATCTAACAGATAATTAAACTTCTTCAACTATAAAAGGCACGAAAGGCATTGAATGAAGTATTGAATATGCAAGCTACCATCTATCGAGAAATTACTGTTGCATTCAATACTCTGTATTTTTTTTAGCTTTAGTGTTTAATATTCATTTACTCTCTAAGAGAGTTTGATACACCTTTCTTTACTCATTTTCTAAGAGTAACTCAAGAGTGTGAACTCTTAAGGGGATTGTAGCCTTACGGGTAGTAAGAGGGAGTGATTGAGAAAATCAATTACTATACTGAGGCACCAAGAACCCGTTTAATCTTAGAAACATAGTAGAAACTTTAGAGGCTTTCTGAGAACTCGATGTAGGTCAAGTGGTTAAGACCGAACCAATATAAACTCCGCGTCTTCATTCCTCGGTGAAATCTTGCTAACTCAATCTCCTCTGTTTAATTTGGTTTACTGTTTTATTATGTCAAATTTTTATACCTCACCTAATACACCCCCTGGGTGAAGCTGCCACTAACACATCTAGTTATACAAAGTTCAGAAACACATGCAAAATAAGCCACAATAATAGCACTTGCAAACAAGCATCAACAATAATGCTCAAACATCATAATCTTTGCAAACAAATATAATCAATGATGCTCATTCATCTCATACTTTGCAATACACATGGCATGGAAATTAAATCAATGCAAAGCAACCACTATATACTCATACTTGAGTACAGCTCTACGAGTTCAATGCAAAACAAAATCTACATACTCTTCCCAAATTACAACTCTACAGGCTTAACGCAAAGCAAATTTCACATACTCTTACCTCAGTATAGTAACATATCCACCATATATTAATTAAAGAATATAGGCACTATGGCAAAAATAGACATGCAAAATTATTGCATAAATATATGAGAGGGAAAGAGTCACTACCTGAAGTCCCTTCTCCTAAATTTCCTTCTCTTGATTCCTTCTTTACTTGCTTTCTTGGTAGGGCTTAGACAAATATCAAATCCTATAATATATGCCCATATATAAACGGGCCAATTCTTAGTCTATTTACCTTTTATTAGCAAAATATAATCTATGGACTAGACCATGAACAAACCTATGGTTTCAAGTCAGCAAAATAAGGCTAGGCGAAGGAATAAGGGAGGTGCATGTATTGCATATATTGCGTAATTTACATATAATTGTTATGAATTGTAACGTGATATTCAATGCAAATGTTATGAATGCCTATTTTATGATACAAATGCTTGTATGTTTATTTTATGATTGATTGTGTTTGTTAGTTTGTATATACAAGATAAAATTCCAGGTTAATGTGATGTTAGTGTTCATACCACTCTTCAACATTTTTGTAGGCAAAGGATCAAATAGAAGACAAGGGAAGGTACCAAAGGAGCGAGCCTCTGGTTCTTGTGCTCACGGTATTTAATTCACGTGACATTAGGATCATTTGTGTAAAATATCATGGTTTTAATATCGATGATACACCTTTAAATGAAGTTTGTTAGCTAATAGTGGTTTGGGCCTTGCACAGTTAGGATGGAGTTTCTAGGCCCTATGATTTGCTTGATTTATTAAAAACTAAAATATAGGAAGAATTATAATAAGGTCCTAAGAAAGGAAAATAATTTACAAAACAAGTCCCACAGGATGTCATTTCCTACTCTAGAACTTATCACTACAGGCTGTTTAGAGTGTTATTAGGATTTTTTAGTAATTATTTTCCTTCCTTAGAACTTGATTGTAATTCTCCCTAAAATATATGGGTTAGTTAAGTGGGGTGTTACACTTTTCAAAGAATGGGATTTTTTGAAAAGCATTACAAAACCCAAATCTATTTACAGAATCAAGTTATGTTTAGCTTCATAGTGAAAACCCTCATTAACACTCAGGATATAATATAAGACCTAGGTTTAAATTAAACTAATTTGAACCATTCTGTAAACCATATTTAACCTGTTATAACTTATAGGGCTCAACTCATTCATTTGCCCTAGTATTAGGTTGATTAAATAATCATTCATGAATAATAATTATAATATAATTACAACTATTGGCATATAATTATATACTTGTCATTTTTGCTGACCGCACATATAAACTTATATTCATCATTTTATATTTTGTCAAAAAAAATGATTTTATATAAAATTATGTAATAAATTTCATAAAAGAAGAAAATTGAAAATATAAAAAGAATTAATAAATAAAAAATGAGAAAAAATAATGGGTGTTTTGCATTTGCTTATTGAAGTAATTTGACTTTGTTATCCAAGAAAAAGATTGAAAAAACTAATCTCCTTAGTGAATGCGTGTAATAGTGACAAGTAATAAATTGGTGGCTTTACGGTACTCAAAAAACCTTTTCCCTCACTACGATTTTAAAAGAACATACTCAACATTTCATACTCTCTCCATTTTTATGTCTAAAGCTTCAATAGGTCCCCTTTCATGGATGTATCATATAAATGCTGGTAGATTTGGGTGTTTAAGATTGTATTTCTTTATTCCTTCCCTTCATGTTGTCTTCCTCCATCTTCACCTTTCTTCTACTCTAGCTTGCTCGATATGAAGATTATGACTTTCTTCTTCCTTTTTTCCAACCAAGTGATTGAGTGTGAGACAAATTTGGACCGTCCAGTCTTCATAATGTTATCCCAAATTTTGGCTTTACTTTAGCTTTCGGTCTAATGGCTGGCCAGAAACGACCTGACCAACAAAAAAAGGTAAATCACGCAAACGAATTGAAGAGTGTTCTAGTCGCCAGCTAGACCCATTTGACTATCTAATTTGATCTTATTTTTAATTAATCGCTTCCCACAATAATCTACATAATTTAGACCACCCAGCATGAAATTTACTATCACAATTTTTCATTTAAGCTTAATTTTCTATTATTATAATTTATTAATCTTTATTGGTAAAAAGAAAAGAAATATTAAGCTAATAAATTATTTAATTTTATTTATAGTTTACTTTTACTAAGTAATTATTTATTTTATGTCATATAAGTAATTTAAATATTCAAAATAATAATTTAAACATTTTAATTTTAAAAAATATTAAATTAAATTTAGTGACAAATCAATCAAAAATAGGCACTTACTCTCCATGAAAAATATGAAAATCATTTGTAAGGATTATGAAATCTCTACTAACATTGATGCTAGGAATTTAATAAAAAAAATTTTTCTAGTAGTTTTTAATATGATTGTTCTATTAAGAGGGATCAAATCCATTATTTTAAGAGGCATTAAATCCCTTTCACTCAATCCAACCATCGTTGCTTGATCCATATCAATAAACAATTAAGTGAATCAAGCCATCAAACTATTCCATAAAATTTATTCCTTCACGACCTTTACTCATCCCTTGCCATTTGACATAATTATACTACATGTCTTCAATTTTATTTATTATATCATCAGCAAAATATATATTGTTGAAATAAATTGTACGATGATTCCCTGCTTTTTATTTTTCAGCTTACAAGGCCATGAATTATAAAGACACAAGCATAACGAATGAAATTTAAAAACTTCCTCCTAAAGGCTTTCGTCCTTTCATTGCCATCTAATTTCTCGGTCTGGTTTCACACAAGTATCGCCGCGAACATGGTTAGAAAAATCCTGATAATACAGATCAAACTAGCTCTCTCCAGTTTTGTATTTCTTATACAACCACATATGATAGGCCTTGAGATTTCAAATGTTGATGCCTACCATATGGATATCACAGACTATTCCTTGTGGGAAGCCATAAGGCGGCATTGAGTTAGTATAGAGCTTACACAGCTAATCTAATTATAGTAGTACTATTGCCAGTGTCACTTCTGCTGAATGTTTCTCTCGTCACTGATAATTCACACTTTTCTTTCCCAAGACACGTGGCTTCCACTATAGATTTGCTATTACTAGCTTCCCATGAGCCTTTTTGGAAAGATCCACACTTTCCTGTGGGGTCACCAAAACTAGCAAATTGAATTTGTGAGATGGTCATCCCACCTTGGCATGATAGCTCTAATATTGCACCTTCATATGCGGCACAAATAGTTCCAGTCGTGACAGTTTAGAATCTAACATTTTGAGGATTGCCACCTATTCCTTCAAATAAAACCAATGTATTTTCTTCATTGTTCAAGAATGACCATGGCACATGGTGCCATCTTTGTGATGGGTTACCAAAGACTGGGATAGCAGGTGGGCCAGTTCAGCGAATCAGCAGGGATAATGTCACAATGGACTTGTCAAACAATACTTGGTCTTACAAAATTGGATTGAATGGTGAGGCTAAACGTCGCAATGACCCATCAGTGTGCAATAGTTCAAAAACTAACACACATGTTGGAAGAAGAATGACTTGGTATGCAACCCATTTTAAAACTCCTTCTGGAATAGACCAAGTGGTTGTGGATTTGCAAGGCATGGGTAAAGGACAAGCTTGGGTCAGTGGGCAAAGCATTGGTCGCTATTGGCCTTCTTTAATTATGAGCTGAAATGGATGTGATGAGGAATGTGACTATAAAGGAATATACAAGCCAGATTTTTTGTTTCAAATATGAATCCATTCCGCCATTGGCTAAATTTCGACCCGACAAATTTTTTGTTGACAAAACTGTGAAGAAGAGGACCCTTAGTGTCAACTTGAAGGGTTGCATTTTTCCAAGTAGATTTGTCTTTGATCTCAATAGTAGTCATATACCATAAGTAGTCACTAACATCTAAGTCAAGTCTTTTTTGCTCAAGAAGTTGGTTTGCCTTGAATTTTCCATTTCTTTTCATGGTGTCTTTCACAGGCTCTAGTCTCCATACCCAAGTAAGCTTATTAGTAAGTGGTTCATTGTATCACTTTTCTTCACCATTATTGAAGTTTGAGCATTGACCTTTGCAGTATTGAAAACCTCTTTATTGCAATTATCAAGAATGGTCACAGACCAAGCAGGCACAAAGTACTTATCATTACCATCTTGTAAATCTATGTATACATCTTGGTGTTCATTAGCATTGCTCAAGAAGCAAAATCTTCCTCCAGTGGCGTTACTAGTGTATCCGGTCAATATGACTGAATTTCCAAAATTCCTACCACTTCTTGTGCCGTCAGTGAGAATCTTCTCCCCTAATTTTCTTGTAGCGTGAAGGTGCTTAAGATGCCCTATTTTGGCTGATTCAAATTTCCATACTCATCAATCGGTGCATCATAATCGTAAGATGTTGTAATATATGGACCCCCTATACTTAGTCCAAAGTTTGTTCCTCCATGGTACATGTAATAATTATTGAGCAACCCACCATTTTGGAAAGAACAAGCCACTGAGTAAGCAACATCTTCAGCAGTCTTATGGGGATTCCTCTCACCCCATTCTTGAAACCATCCAATCCAATTTTTGGTCCACATTTTTGGGCTTTCGGGTTACTGGGTTGAAAGGTATCACAATAGTATCCATTGAATGCATTGATTATACCCTCAGGAGCATCATTTTGCTAACACATGAACCAGGGAACACCAATGTTTTGTGCTAGAGCCATTTGAGCGCACCATTTTACATATACCTTCCCTGCATCTCCATACCCCACACGATATTTCCATACTCATTCTCAATCTGTGCAAGGATAATAGGTCCTCCTTGTGATGCAAAGAGCTTAGCCTCTTTAGCCATGTTCACAATTTTTGAAGTGAAAATCTGCATTTCATTCTTGAAAACTTGGTTATCAGTTCTCAATTCAATTCTTGGCAATTGATGGAACCATAGTGGGAAGCCTCCATAGTTCCACTCTAAGCAAATATAAGGACCAATCCTTAAAATGGCATATAGTCCTGCTTGTTGGATCAGCTTGCAAAATTTGACAAAATCCAAGTTTCATGAGAAGTCATACTTTCGTCAAACTGGTCCATGGCAATCCCAAAAGACATAAGTTTTAATGGCATCAAGACCTCCATCCTTGGCTTTTTGGATAATGTCAGGCCATATTTCCACTGTACTTCGTGGATAGTGAATTGACCCAGAGAAAATGATACGTCTTTCTCCATCGACGATGAGAGATTTTCCATCATATGACACCTCTATGGCGGAGCATAAGCCTGGAACTAGAAAAAAAAAATTATGAAAATGATTATCTTATCCCACAAGAAAGAACAACCCGTTGTATGATATTCTTCAACTTTGTGATGTCACTGTTATGATATGATTGGTTTTATATATGATTGGAAACCTTGAGTTGAAATATCAAAAATCTCGGGTTTTGTTAGTGTGGATTTTTAAATTCTCTTTTATTAGAAAAAATTATAGATAAGCAATCTTAGTATAGGAAGCAAATATTTGTGTATTGAGGCATGACCTTTGAAATGGATCATGGTCTGCTCTAATTTCAAACCCAAACAACTAATGCCATTAGGCACAGAATACCCTTTATTTGGCAAAAAAACACCTCTTAGGATGGCTATATTAAAGTGATTGGTATTCCCAAAATTTTGGCTATTTTGGATAATATTATCAATTTGTAGAACTACAAACCAAAATTTTGGTTTTTCTATGTTGGGAAAATGCATGTAATAACTTCCATATTTTTGGGAAACTATTCTCATACCTAGCATTTTTCTCTTTATAAAATTTTATGAACAAAAATAATATTATAGAAATAAGAATTTTCTGCAGTTTCTTGAAGTATATCCTTATCTAGAAATTACATAAGGTATATTTTTGTTCTTAATATTAGATATATTGGAAGAGGGATGAAATTTGATTTTAAAAAAAGAGTTAGTTTGATTCATGAAATGATTAGAATAATCTGTGTTTTTGGTGTCTAATACTTTTTTTAGGCAACCTATCATTCATAGTTTTCATGTTTCATTTGTACATGTATCTATTATAAATAAAAAAAAATAGAGAAGAATAATAGAGAAAAAGAGAGAATCAACAAGAGAGAGTATTTCTCATTCTATTCAAGATTGCTTAGTACATTATACATGACCTCTATTTATAGCCACAGCTTTACATCTTTAATAAAATCTACAGATTACATAATAATAGGAGATAATTAAAGGATATAGAGATAATGGGAGATATTGGAGGTTATAGGAAATAATGAAAGATATATAGACATCCACAAAGATATTATTATATTCATAACAGTATCCAATTTTTTTAAATATTGATAATATGCTATGTAACATATAAAGTGAAAATCATGTGGTAACATTTGAGGTTATTTACTTGGAAGAATATTGCTAGAGCGGAAAAAATTCATCCAATATCATTCGTCGATATTCAACATCATCTATATCATTTTTATTACAGTTTTATTAATGAAACAAAATCACACCATGAAGTGTATTGAAAACAAAACATAATTGAATAATTATCTAAATTACCTGCCTAGTGGGATAATCCAAGCATAGTAGACTCTTGGAATCAATTCTCTCTTTAACAATAAGCTCCTTGAATTTAATTCAACCTTGATGGAGAAGATCTAAAAAATTTAATTGCATGTTGAATGAGCTCAATTGATCTATTCACATCTTTTAACCATTCAGAAACAATCAGATTCAAAATATATGCCGCACATCATATATGCATAAACTCACCATCAAGTATGAGACCATTCCAACTCCTTAAACGCTTTCTCAAATAAGCAAGTGTTGTATCATTAGAAGAAGCATTGTCAATAATGACAGTTAGAACTTATCAATGCCTAATTCAATAAACATGTCTTAAAGTTTTGCACCAATTGTATCTCCTTTATGGTTTTCAATCACACAAAAATTCAAAATCTGTTTCTGTAAATTCCAGTCATCATCAATCCAATGAGTAGTCAAACATATATAGTTGGTTTTTTAGATTGAAGTCCAATAATCTGTGGTGAGAGACACACAGACTTTAGATCGTTTAAAATATTTTTTCAATTTTTGGGCCTCTTCAAGATACATTTGGTGGCAATCCCTAGCAACAGTTCATCATGAGGGGATTTTGAATCTTGGTTCAAATTGTTGTATCATGTCTTTGAAGCCCTCTCTTTCAATAGTCCGAAAAGGCATCTCATCCTTTATGACGAAATGTGTAATAGCTTTTCTACATTCCTCTTCATTATATACTTGATGAGTCAATGATTTACTAGAATTAATTGAGAAGATTGACTATTGCTTGCTTGCTTTATTTGGAATTTTTGGACTCTTTGCATAATGCTACAACAATTGTTCTATCCCACAATTAGTTCGATGGCTTGCATAATCCATCCCACAATAGTTACAACATGTATGATGTTTACCTTTTGTTTCAGTTAGTGGCAACCTTTGTGGAATGTTTCCATGCTTCAAATGTTTGCCTCCTTTTTTTTCCTAGGTAGCAGAAGTGATCCTCCTCCTCCTCCCACATTAGTTGTTGACATTGTTACATTATGTTGTCTAGTAGCAAGAGGAAATCACTACAAAAAAAAAAAATTTGATTAGCAACAGAATTTGTGACGGAAACAAATTCCGTCGCTAATTTCTGATTGAATTTGTGACGGAAACAAATTCTGTCGCTAATTTCTGACAAAATTGTGACGAAAATTCTGTCACTAATTTTTTCAATGGATTAGTAATGAAATTTTTCTATCGCTAATATTAGCAACGGATCAGAAAATCTGTTGCTAAATATTTAGTGACAGAATTTTTTTCATCGCAAATTTTTGTCGCTAATTTCGTCACTAAATTGTTTGTCACGGAAGTTTTTGTCACTAATTCTGTTGCTAATCCGTTATTAATTTTAATTTTATTATTTTAAATTATAATCTTACAAAAATTTATATAATAACAATTAAGAATATAATGATTTTAAAAAAATTTTATTTATAAATAAATTGATATATTTGTAGAGTTGGTGTTAATAAAGATATTGTCATCATTCATGTCATCATTATGTATATACTGAAAATAGAAAGACAATTTCTTAGAAAACTTGCTTATATTTTGTTAAAATAAATTCCTCTTAATTATTAATAATAATTAAAAAATATAATAAGAATATTAATAACTTTCTTATGCAAACTGATATAAGAAAGAAATAATTTTATCATATGTACAATATATTGAAATATATAATATATGATAGAAATTCAAAACCAAAAAATAAATTTATATGAACACAAACCAATATTGAAGTGAATTTTGAATTTTAATCATTAAACAATAAAATTTAATTATGATATGATTAATACCCATAATATAGATTGATTTTGGTCTTCAATACAAAAACAAATGGTATATACAAAAAATTTTAAGAAAATAAATTACACAGGATATATATACAAGTAGGAGAATATTGTTTGTCATAATCTATTCAAATCATTTAATTTTTTATATAGAATAGTTTATTAGATTTTATTATAGTAGTTATTTTTTCAATAACAAGAATTTTTGACTAATTGTAAATGATTTTCTTCAAATATATAAAGTACATATATATAATATAATATAATGTAATATAATACATATATAATTAAATTGTATATCTTATCAATGTTAATTAAAAAAATAAATTTAAAAAATATTTATAAAAAATTATTTATGATTTAAAATTCAAGATTAGTGTTGTTAGAAATTAAAATTATATTAAAAATATTTTTTAAAAAATAAAACATTATAAAACAATAGTAAAACAAATATTTAAAAATTATTTTTTATTAAAATAGTGATTATCAAAATTATCATATAGTATATTTTTAGTTTTTAATAATATATATAATTGTTTGTGTAAAATAATATTATATATATATATATTTAATTTTACATAATAAGTTAATAGGTTCATTGTAGCTTAACTGGTGAAATCGCACGCGCGCATAGAGGAGGTTTTGGGTTCGAGCCATGAAGAAGTCACTTTGAGGAGAAAATTATATGATAGCGACACATGGCAAGCAGAGGTGAGGTGGCAGCACACATGGAGGTAGTAACCAGTGATGATGTGGCGATTGGTAGAGGTGCCACATGGCTTCTTTTTTTTTTTCAAAAATCGGGTTAGCGATAAAATTTTTTCGTCACTAATTTGTAAAGAAAATTTCTATCAAGAATTAGCTACGGATTAGCAACGAAAAATTTTTGTCAGTAATTAGCGACGGAATTGAAATTCTGTCGCTAATCAATTAGCGACAAAAGAATTAGCGACCGAACAAATTCCGTCACTAATCCTAATCCGTCGCTAAAAGCATGTTTTTTTGTAGTGGATGTGATAGTGGCAATGGTTTTAACATTATTAGTGTCCCCATCAATCATTTTCACATCATTCATGCCATTGTTTATTTTTGAGTTACTCATTTCTTCCATATTCCAAATCAATGACAATGACAATGAGAAATGACCAAGAGAACTAAAATTATATTTATATAAGAAAATTAATGCATCATACCAAGCGAATAGAAAAAAAAGAGAACTACAATTATATGTACAGTACGTTATAAACAGAATAATGGATCCCAACATTTAGAAATCACGAAATCAAGACAAAAATAAGGGCCTAATTAGGGAAAATTTTAATGCAGTAGGAACACGATTATGAAGATGCTCCAATATGTAATTATACGAGCAAATCCAAAAGACCAGAACCCCTCCCAACAGTAACTTGTAATATTATAATTTATAAGAGTGCTTAATTCTATACTTCTACTTAGTTCTCAATTAACTTAAATTCAAATAATATAAGCTACAAGTTAATGAGCTACTGCCTACCAGTAACTAGCCACTAGCAACTGAGCGACCAGCAATGGAGGAACAGGGAGAAGTCAAAAACAAAAATTTACTGTCGTTGTTGAGGGATGAAGACAGATCTGGGACCTTTGCTTCAATCATTCGACTTCACGAATCGTGAGCTACTAGGCACCAACAACTCAGCAGTCTTTGCTTCAATTGTTTGACAGATTTAGGAAAGCCACGGCGAGAAGCTGCCGAGAAGGTAAAGAATGGAAAGAGAAGAGTCAAAGTCGAAGTCTCGAAGATGCAGTGCAGTCTCGCAAATGATCATTGGAGCTCCGAGCTTGAAGTTAAAGATGCAGCTACCCAAGCACCAAGCATCACAGTCTCGCAGACAATCATTGATTCACTGGAGCTTGAAGCTGAAGATGCAGAGTAGCTACCTCACTCTCTCGCAGACGATCACAGTTCACAGATCACTAGATCTCGAAGCCTCAAAGTTGAATAGGGCAAGTCACAACTCACAGATGCAGGGCGGCAGAGTGACACAGTCGAAAGAAACGGATAAGGATTATGGATTGGATTGTCAAATAATGAAAGGCAGAAACTAAAAGGTAAAGCAAAACGGTGAACTGAAAATCATTTAATAAAGAATAAAAACATTTTTTTTAAAAAAATAAAACTTAAACGAGCAGATATGGGCAGCATGATGCCTTGCTCATAACCCGTCCTGTTTAATAAGCTACCCTACCTATTTAAGCTTACCTGTTTATTGTCTTCTATTTGGGTTAATTAAGTAGGCTTAAAAGGGCAAAAATTTATTGGGCTACAAGCGGGTTGGAGGATTACGGGTTTCTTACTCATCCCTCCTTGGAAGAATACTATTAGAGTGAAAAAAATTCATGCAATATTATTCACCGTTATTCAGCACATCTATATCATTTTTATTACGGTTTTGATAAAGTGACAGAATTTTTTTCCCATCAAAATTCATGTTTTATTTTCGATTTCGTGCTTAACTTTATTTTTGTGTCTACTACATGATTTTCCCCCTCTTTTTTTAATATGCAACTAGAATCATATCCCATGAGCGATAGTTGGTGGTGGGTATTAGGGCTATTCACACGATAGGATACAAGACAAAAATCCCTTCTCGTCCCATTTCCCTTTTAAAAAAAAAGATAGTATAATTTTTTGTATGTATTTTTTTATGTTATTATGTTTGTTTTTCATTAGGCTTCTAAAGATAAAAACATTATAAAAAAATATTATGTAAAAAGCTCAATTATATAATATAAAAAAGATGTAAAAACAATATTACAAAAAAAAATACCATAAAAGAAACATTGTATAATGGCTTTATGAATTATTTTATTGAAGAAGGAGATTTTATTGAGATAACACTGCAACTTAAGAGCTAAAAATCACTATATAAAAATAATAACAATTATTACTCATAAGTGAATTGAATAATCTAATAATAATTATTAATAAACAGTTTTTAAAAAAATACTTCGAGAGCCCGTGTCGTGTCCTGTAGTCATCCTATCCTGAAATTTTTTTGTCCCATCCGTCCTCTCTCGAATTGACCAGGATTGGGATGCCATAAGTTTAACACCCCTAGTGGGGCTTAAAGTGTTCTATTAAAAATGTTTTAATATTCCTCGTCCCTCTTGTTTTAAAAATATTTCATTCTCTCCTTACCCAAGAAAATTCATTTGTTACAACCTTCCGTCTTATTTATAAGAGTTAGTTGACTAATTTGAGGTAATTAAAAAAAGAAGTTAGTTATTTATAATAAATAGGTGTTATCTTTCCTAAAATATTCTTACTAATCAAGTGTATTGGCTAAAACTATTATTAGTAGAAGGACTATTTTAGAAAAAAAAACATAAATATGAGAGACAAAGTGGATTGGGATCTTATATTTAGGATCAAAACAAAAGTCAAATAAGATTTTTATTAAGAACCTGAGGTAGTACCATGTATTTTTAAAAAATATAATATTCGCTTATAAGAAGTGCACAAAAGATCAATAATAGAGCATATTCCATGCTAATCACAAAGAGCATAGGGTGCTCATCTTTATGTACGTCGTTCAGATTTAATATAAATTTTTACATATTTTAAATGATTTTTTTATTTAAATAGGCACATAATTTAAAATAAAAGCAATCTCATAACTAATATTTATTTAAAAATAAATTTGTTATTGAAAAATTTACAGATTAAAAATTGTAAATATTAACCATCCTTGTTGAATGTTGGATATTCAGATTTCATTACAACGCATCTTTTTATTTAAGATACAAATAGCCAAAATACATAAATAAAATGTTAGATAAAATTAAGGGTTAATATAATTTTTGATCTTTCAAGTTTACTTTCATTTTGGTTTTAGTCCTTCAAGTTTTAAACTATAATTTTTGGTTTCTAAAAAGACAAAATGATCCATATTTTATTGGATTATGGGGACTATTTTTTTTAATAGCAAAAGAAACCAAAGCTTAAGTCCTACGTGACTGCTTTGCTGTGCAATGATTAAAGAACCGGACCGGACGGTCAGACCGGTTGAACCGTCACCCGGACTCGTTAACGGCTCGGTTTGGACCAAAAAACCGTTCACATAATTGAGCCGGATTGGACCGGAGTTGAGCCGTTATTAAGCCGGAAACCGGAGTTGGATCGGGAACCGGAACGGTTTTCAGAAAACCGGACAGTTTTTTAACCTGACTGAAAAATACTAAAAAATTTTAAAAAAATAGAAGAAAAATAAAAAAAATTGATCCCCTTAAATATGCTAATATATTTTTAGACTATTTATGACCATATAGTATTATTTCATTGAAAATTTCATATATTGTGGTGTTATAATCGTGAGTCGCTAGTCTTTTTGTTTCGATATTTGGTCTATCTTTTAAAAAAATATTTTGATTTGAATGAATTGATAATTTGTAATATCATTAAATATTTTAAACATACATAAATTTAAATATATAAGGTTTTAGTCCATTTTTAATGATTTCATTATAATTTTAGATTATTTAAATGCATTTCTAAATTATTTTATAATTTGATATTTTTCATATATACTAATTATATGTATATAATATTGTTTTAAATTAATTATTGCGTCACCGGTCTGACCAAACGGTCCGACTGATTGAACCATGACCCGTTGATCTTTCCGGTTCGACTTCCGATCTGGCTTTTAAAACTTTGCTGCTTTGCATCAGCGCAGTCTTTATTCAAAATAGCAGCAAGCTGATGAGGAGGGGCTTCAGAGACAGCATGGAAACCACCCATTGCAGTAAGTCCTTGTTTGGCGAGGAAGTCCACGGCTTCATTACCAGTTCTGTGTACAAAGGTAATTCTGACATCCCAATCTCTACTGAAGAGGGCTTTCACTTCTTTGATGACAGCGTAGTCTTCATGTTGTTCGTCTGGTTCACCACTTAATAGATCAATGGCATCAATAGCATCAGTGGCGTCAGTCTCCGGTATGACTTGCTTGTGGCCTTCATCCCATGCCATTTTCAAGCCAAGGAGGCATGCCCATCGTTTAGTAGACAGAGCATCGTTCTCCTTCATGCATACGGTGGATAAAGCCTTTCATGAACTCCCCTGAAGAACCACGTATTAGTCCGCCACAAGCACTCGCGTTTCTAGTGTAAGAGTAGGCTCCATCTGTGTTGATCTTAATCCAACCGTGTTCGGGAGGTTCCCACTAGATCTTACCCTCAGTGCGGCTCACGCCTTGGATATTGACAGCCTTTAGTAGTTGTTGGGCTTCTTGAATCTGGGTCACCATCACTCTCGCGTTGCTTATCACAGCTTCGTTAGAAATCTTCTTGCCTTCAAAGACATGGAGGCTGCGTCTCCTCCATAGCCAGCAGCATATGACTGCAAAGGAATTTGAGAGACCAAGACCTATAGTTTGAAATTTGAGGAGCCAAAACCAAAATGAGAACAAATTTAAAGCACTAAAAATTATATTAACCCTAAAATTATTTAAAAATAATAAATTAACATGTAAAAATATGGTTTCATAGCAGTTTGAGAAAAACGCTGCAAAGTATGAAGTTAGTAGCGGTTACAGGCCAAAACACGACTAATTTGCAGTGCTTTGATTGGTAACAAAAGGTGGGACGCTTAATAACCATTATTTGCAGCGGTTTCTTGAAAGGGGAAAAAAAGTGGTAGAGCTCAGTACCGGCTGACTAAACCACTATAATCGATGTGGCACCAAGTCAGCACCACATAGTAGCAATTATTTGCAGCAGTTAAGCGGAGAAAACCGTTACAAAATACCCAACGTCACAACTTGTTGCGACATTTATAGAGGGAGGACATGGTATTAAAAATGTTTTATTATATTCCTTGTCCCTTCTATTTCAAGAATATTTCATTTTCCCCTCACCAGAGAAATTCATCTATTATCATATATTTTTAAAAAAGCTAAAATATATTTTTAATCTTTTAACTTTACGTAACATTTTAATTCGATACTTTAACTTTAAAAAATATATTTTTAACTTTTTAACTTTAAAATCGTTAACAAAAAATGATAATATTGAGATTTTCATTGCTAATAAAACATTTTCAAATGTTAACACATTAAGTTTAATTTTAAAAACAATTATGATTATTACAAAGAAAAAAGTCATCATTTAATCTAGGGATAATTAATCCACAGCTCCTTGTAGTTTTAACTAATTTTGAATCAGGTCCTTATAGTTTTTTTTTCTTTTTATCAGGTCCTTATACTTTTACCTGTTTTTAATTAGGTCTTTGTATTTATTTTTCTTTTTATCAAGTCCTTATAAGTTCACCTTATTTTCAATTAAGTCCCTGAATTTTTTATTCTTTATTTTATAAATTCTAATAGTACTATTATATAAACATAAAATAGTATATATTATTTAATATTAGTTTATAAACAATAATATTCTAAAGATATTGAATTATCATAATGATTTTAATTTTTTCAGTAAAAAAATTAATTGTTCTAAAAAAGTTTCCTGAATTAATTAATTCTATTACTTTTTTATTACATAATTATTAATTTAATTTAATTATTAATATTTTATATTTCAGTATTAATCTATTTAATTAAGCTTATATTTAATTAATAAATAAAAATTAAAACTACATGGACCTGATTAAAAATTTAGTGAAATTATAAGGACTTAATTAAAAGAAAAATAAATACAAGGACCCAATTAAAAAAAGATAAAAGTATAAGGACCTGATAAAAAGAAAAAAAACTATAAGGACCTGATTCAAAATTTATTGAAACTATAAGGACTTGCGGATTAATTAACCCTTCAATCTAATGGTTTTAGGGTTAAATGATTAAAAATATACTTTTTAAAATTAAGGGAAAAAATTGAAACTTCATATAAAGTTGCAAGACCAAATATATGTTTAAGCCTTTAAAAAATATAATTGTTCTCTTATAGGAAGTGCCCAACAAGATAATGTGTGATATTGTTCAAATTCAAATGAGATTCGACTATCTTTAGCATAAAACAGATACTATTTATAAAAGTCAGATTCTACTTCTGCATAAACGATGCGGTGATCTTGTAGCTATTTCCCATAATCATCCTATCTGGTAGGGAATGAAGAATCACAAATGTAATTTGTTGAATCTTCAATAATATTTTTAATTACTGTCCATCCACTTCATTTTTCTCATCCGCTTTATCTTGGAACTCTAATGTTAAATGTTTATTAAGTAAGTTCGTTGTCATTATCACATTTCCTTTATAAAATGATGGACACTGACGGCACTGGAAAGTAGATGACAACAGAAGAATGAAGAGGAAAGAGTAACCACAACACATTAACAGAAGAAATTGGAAAAAAAAACTTATAAGGATCAGTTAATCGAGGATCGGGTAAGCACCCGGCCCATATGCTCCAAACAGGTATTACGAGATTTTAAGAACAAAATAGATAGATAGATATATAGATAGATAGATGATGAATAAGTCTGAAAGAAAATTAGGTACTGCATAATATTTGGCACAACAAATTAAGGCCTAACTAAGGATTTTAAAAGGGAAATGGGAAAATGTGCTAATAACATACTTTCATGGCTAGATACTTGAGACAAGATGAAGGAACCTTTGATTCCTCCTGCTAATTATTTGTCTTTTGATACTCTCTACACATTATACTCTCTGGTTCTTGTTATAGATAGATATAACTGAATTACATAAATAAAAAGTCAGGTAAACTTAGTTAAAAATAATAAACTACTTCTCTGATCCTATTTATAGGGTAAAGAGAAAAGATATTTTTTGTCTTTTTTTATAGAGCACTGAAAGAAATTTTTGTATGGATGTACAATTTTACCCTTTATTTATTATTGTGTTGATTTTATTTAGATGAGATCTAATGTATATTAAATAGGAATAAAGTTGGAATGTTGTTAAATTTTAAATAAAAGTTATTGAGTTTAAGGTTTTCCTTGGTTTATATAAAACATGTTGAAAGTGACTCATAAATATGACTAAAGGAGTAATATGTAAAAAGTGAATTTAATTTTTCATAAAGTGCTTTCTTTTAGCCATAACTCATGGTCTCATGCACCAATTAGATCCTTCACAGAGACTTCAAACCGATCACAACCTCACACAAGAAAAATCTTTAACGGAGGTTAGTATCAGTTAGGCTAGAAGACCTCGATTCAAAGACATTCTTATTTACATATAGGGAACGCATGAGTGAATAGTTAATAATTGCAGTGAGGCTGACTGACAATAAGTGGAGCCAACAATCGAAAAAGATACTAAAAATTTCAAATATTCTGTCTCTTATAAACAAAAAACCAACCATCCCTAAAAGTTCTATTGCCTACAATCCTTAATATAAAAGTGAGTTAGAGATTTAATTTAATTTTAGATATAAGACTCTAATTCATTTTATCTCTAATATCCAATTTTCTCTAAGTAATACTTATAGTGATTACACAATTTAAGGAGTTATTATTAGGGGGCAATTTCAATACATGATTAATAGGGGTATTTTACGAAAGGCAACATCCATTTATTACATATAACTAGCTTAATTAATTATAATCTTTTAATATCCACAAATTAGTTGTTCAGCTCTTATATCAAAGGCTAAATGTAGTACTACCTCCAGTCCTAGTTATAAGAGCTAGTTGACTAATTTGAAAAGATTAAAAAAGTAAGTTAAGTTAATTATTTGTAATAAATATGTATTGTCTTTCCTAAAATATTCTTACTAACCAAGTTTATTGGTTAGAACTATCATTATTAGAGGGACTACTTTGAGAAAAAAATACATAAATATGAAAGACAAAATAGATTGGGATCTTGTAATTAGGACCAAAATAAAAGTCAAATGAGGTCTTATATTAAGGATCAGAGATAGTATTATATATGGTACCGGAGTGACTAAATTAAAGCACAACTTTTACCCAACACACATACACATATGTATATTGTCACACCTTACTATTATATCCACTTAGGTTTCATTTAAAACCACCTTAAACCACATTGGATGGTTTTGGGTTAACTTTTTACCTTAAAAATGCTAAATTTCGAATTTTTATTGTTCATTGGGTAAAAATCCAGTTTTTCTGGCCCAACTTCAAAAATTCATAACTTATTCCACAAAAATCCAAATGGGGTGGTTCAAAATTTTACTTAAAGCTCTTTAAGTCCTCTTTCAAGGAAAAATAATCTCATGACCCAATTCCTTATGAAAAAGTGTCAGGTTTTTGTGAAATGCAACACTGTCCATTTGCCAAAAACCCTTTTTCCCAGATTCTGACCTTTAATTTTGAAAAATCATTAAAATTCGTATACTTGGCCATTTCTAACGTATTGGCTATCAAATTGAAGCTCAGGACGTTGTCTTTCATCATACCAAATTTTGTGATTAAACGCATTCGAGAGAAAAATCAAAAAGTTGCACGAACATGACAGTGTCAGTGTGCTTACAACACTGTTAGCTTAATATATACATAACCGAAAAGGGTCCACGAATTTTATGGCAAAACACCATACTTTAGCCTCCAATCTGTAGCTTGATCATAGTAGTTTCAGGCCCTAAAATGTTAGATTATATTTGGGGGATAAGATTTTAAGAAATCCTAGTAGCAAGATCAATCAACCAAACATTAACATGCATCATTATAAAGCATTTCAACATTAGCTATCATAGGAGAACTAATCTTTTATAAATAGGCAACCTCAACATGCAAGGCCATGGCAACAAATGCAAGGAGCAACCATATCACAACATCATAGTTCAACCATATAATAGCAAGCATACGTGCCATAAATAACAATGCAAAGTTAACATTAATGGCTAATTAGATCCCACTACCTTAATCCAATGCTTTTCGTTTTTCTTGTTGTTCCTTCTTGCTTCCACAAGTGCCAAACCCTAACATGGCAATCCATAAAAAGGGTAGCAAGAATCATCAACCATTCCTCATAAAATTAATAGCATAACTCAAGTAACTCCTAAGCCCCTTAAAGCTTCCATCTTTGTTCTTGAATTTTTAAAGTTGGTTTCCATAAACCCTAAAAATTCCCTCTTGACTCAACCCCACATGATTTTTCATGTAGATTCTAAATATCTACTTGGATTTAACAAAATAAATTTTCCTCTTCCAGTTTCAGCTTGACCGAACCCTTAGGGTTTAAAACTCAAAAATTGCAACTTTGCTTCTATGGCTTCCAACACTTGTTCTTTAGGTTTACCCTACACTATTCTTCATTTTGAGCACAAAGGAAGCCTCAAAACTTTGAAAAACATATCCTAGGGTTCAGATCTTGCTTTGGCCGAAAATAACACTCAAGGAAATAACCATGAAAAATGGTTCAAAACCAACTATAATCACTTGCAAACATTAGGATCTAACTTGTGTTGTTGTGTCTTAGCAAGATCTAACAACCAAACTCCCTTCCCCTTTTATTATTCAGTTCGGCCAACCATTATAGAGAGAGGGGACAGATTTTTCAACCATAAAAGAGAAGGAAAACAAGGCAAGAACATATCTAGAACTAAGAACTCACCTTGAAATCTTGATTGAATGACCAAAGTTGGTGGCTTTTCCTTGGTTCTCCTTCAAGCTCTCTCTTTTTCCCCTTTCTTCTTGCTTGGCCGAAACTTGGATCAGATTTAGGGGAGGAGAAGCTCATTCAATCCACACAAAATATCCCACCAACCATCATTAATGAGGAGCCAAGGGTCAAGTGCCTACTTAGTCTTGCATTTTCCCTTTAATTAACTTAATGACAATTGAAATTAATTTCAAAAGTCAAGATCCTCTCCATTGGTAGTTTGACACTTGGAAAGCTTTAATTACTATCCATTAAAGGCTTGACAAGTGGCAACTTGTAGGCCAAGTAAAGTGCAAGACTCTGCTTCTTGCTTTATCAGTGCACTTTTACTCTGGGTTTAACTTCTTTTCTATAATTACAGTACTCTGGCCCTTGTAATTATTTTCTATCAGATCTATAAATTATTCTCCTCATTTTTATCTTCCCAAATTTCCCTCTTCGTCTCAAATTAAATTTTTCAATAATTAAATAAAATGGAAAACTAATTTCCTTCTCTTTAGTGATTTTTCCACTTTTCTGAGGAATTGGAAAAAATCTTGGATACTTGAGAGTCTTCTTTTAATTTCATAATCTCTTATAATTCCTTGGGATATCATAGAAATTTTCTTGGAATTTTATTCCCCTTAAATATATTTATTTGGAATTTTCCAAATAAAGACCTTAAATTGGCTTAAATTGCCCTTAAATTCCTTTGTAATCTCTCTAGGGGCAAATTGGTCATAAAACCAATTTTATAATCCCATATAATTCTCAAGAAACATTTTTCTTATTTTTTCTTAATTTTCTGAGACTCAGAATTATTTTTCCATAATTATTCTTGACCAATTTTCCTTAATTAGTCAAACTTTTCATAATTGGCTTGAAAAATTATAATAATTATTTTCCACCAAAATTCTTCTATTTCTCCTTGTCATTTTTTGCCTTTAAATATTTAGAAATATTCTTATTCCTAATTGCCATATTACTGGATGTGACATATATGATGTCTTAAACTTTCAAGTGTTGTTCAACTAAATGTCATTTTAACAATACATTATAGGAACTTTAGGAAAATTTCTTCAATTGATTCCGATCCTATAACTTTATAGCGTGCCTTGTGAACAGGGACTCCGCATCTTTAACAGTTGCTCCTTATAATTAGGCACAAAGCCAGTATAATAAATCAATATGAAATTTTCGACCGCACTAGACTAGGGGATTGGATAAGGCCATAAGCTGCTCTGTCTTTTATGCTCCATTTGGCAAACTGACTTCTCTACCTTAAAAAATTGCTTTAGCCCAACTTGTTACAAAATAAGGGTATATTTGTTTCTATTTTTGTTTTTTAATTATTAAAAGAATTTTCTAAAATTGTTTTTTAAAATAAGTTTTGGAAACAAAAAACAAGAAAAATTTATTTGGTAATTGTTCTAAAAAACTACAATTAAAAATAAACATACTGATACTTGAGGGTAAATCTTTGATAAAAACTTGATAGATAAAAATCCATCGAGCAGAAAAGAAAGAGTTCCCATTTTTAAAAAAACAAAAATAAAAAAAAGTAAAAACTGTTTTAGTTTTTAAAAACATATTTCTGTTTTTTTTTAAAAAAAAACACTTGACTAAAAAAATTACGAAACAGTTTTTTATGCTGTTTTTTTTTGGAAAAAAAACTGTTTTCAAAACCAAAAAAAAAAAGAAAAAAGAAACATGGCTTAAGCTTTTTAGACCAAAAGTGAAGTTAGAGCTGATTAACTTTTTTAACTTTTTGACTTTGAGTGTTTTTTTTTTTTTAAATTTGAACCTTCTAAAACTGATTCATACAAACAATTTTTGGCTAATAGGACTTTTTTATAAAATTCTATCCAAATATAAATAGCATGCACTAATTAACTTTTTATTTAAATAACTTTAATTTACAAAAAGTCAGTTTTACGAATATTAATTCAAATAAATCCAATTGAGAGGGGAGGTAGTCTGTACACTTCAAGCTTATAGTACAAAGGTAATATGTCACAAGTTCTGGCATTCATTTTTAGACACAGTAAAGTTTATGGAGGAAGCATGGAAATAGAAACTTCATAAAAAAATGGAAACGTTCTTCTCGGACTAGAGGAAGTATCTTAATCCAATAAAAGCAAATTTGAAAAATTATTTCATTTTTAAACAAAATAAATGATTTAATCATCCTTTTCTTGTATTTCGGCTAGGTAATTAGGTGTGCATTAGTCTTAATTAAATATTTTTCTTATTGGCCATTCTCTCACAGTTTTTTTCCCAAAAATTTTTATTAATGACAAATTGAAAGGACTTCTCGATTCTATCTTTGAAATGGATATAATGACCAAAAGAAATCTCATCTAATTGCATGGGACATAGAGGAAACTTTAATCGAGCTAAATGATCTCTGTAGATTTAGTGACAAGCGTGAAAAATGAATTGAATATTCAAAATCAGTTATATTTTGCCACTTTAAGTCTTTAGTCTTATTATTAATTTTATTAAAAATTTATCTTTATATTATAACTGTGATTCTTATATTTTACTAAGATATTTACTACATAATTAGAATATATTAATATAAATTTTGACTGATAGCCTCTAGTTAATTTCTTCTTTCTTCTTCTTTTTTCGCTTCAATATTTCTTAGCTTTAATGCATAACCATAATAAATAAAGAATAAAATGATACATTTGTGTAAGAAATTTAATTATATGATTTATAAATGGAACAAAAAAAATATTTTCTCTCCATCTTATAAATGAAAATAAGGAAGTATATTTTTGTTGACTATTCATTCAATTGAAATCTTGTTGAAGAGGAAGAAATTTTAGTCTCACTTGAAGCACAAGTTAACTCAGAAAAAATAAAAATCCGTTGAATCTATTGCCATTAATGTTCAAATTTTTTTAACTAAATTTGCCTCTCTCACACTCAAATTATTTTAGTACTTAATTATAAAACTGAAAAATATTTAGAATATGATAATATCTAATATAAAAATTTAGATATGTTATAAAGTAGAGTAGACAAATAGAATAAAATTAATTAAACAAAAAAATTTATAACATTTAAAGTCTCGTCAGATTTAGAAATTGAAGAGTGGATGGCGAAAAACAAATTGCATATTTTGGTAAAGAAAACTTTTATGTGAGTAATGAAAAACAAATATGCAAAACTTTTATGTCAGATTTAAAGTCTTGTACACATTATTTATATGTTTAAATAAAATGTGTACAAATCGGACATTTATGATTTCAAATCCATACGAATCAATTTAATTTGCATGAGAATGATTATATCTCCATTCCATTTTCTAAATTCAATTGCCTCATTGGTGTTATTTATAAATGAAGGGTAAAATTATGTATTTATATAAAAAAAATTAAAGATTTTTTTTAATAAATAGAACCAAAAAAATCTTATTTTTCTGACTTATAAATAGGATCCGTGGATTGATTATGATATAATGATGATAAAAAGTGATGTGGTATAATTGTTCCCTTCATTACATTATACTTGTTTTTTAATGATTATTGCACGAAAATTAAGGAATTAATAAATATATATAAATGATATCTTGATATGCTTCGTCATCAATACGCAGCAATTTACTATATAAAGTATTAAAAGCGCCATTAAAATCTTAAAGGCAATTTTGATGCAGTGTAATGTGTTCCTTTTATGCGTTAAATTAACAATATTATTTCAAGGTAAAAAAAATTAACAATATCATTTTATTTACCTTTTAATTTCTCAAATACTCATCTTTTTTGTTGTTACTATTTTACTTTAATTATTCTTTAGATTTTTAATTTTAATTTTATTGTTTATCTAAGAAAGATAAGACTTTACAATACATTAATTAGTTTAACAATTATCACTTTGTTCCTATTTATATATTATAAGTCACTTGTAAGAAAAATATTTGTTTTTAAATATAAGTTTCTTGTAGGGTAATTAATGAGCTTTTTTCGGTTTTATCCTATTAACTTAGTAAATGTAGAGAGAGAGAGAGAGATAAAGTAAATCAGTGAGAGAAAATGTAAAAAACATTTTTAATATCCTTTCTTTAAAAAGGGCAAATTTTAAAAAAATTATCAATTTAATGCATTTTGTTGATTTGGGAGCCTCGGGTACATGTGGCTTATAAATATAGGAGAACCATTTTCAATACTTCCTCCAATCTTATTTATAACCTTTAGATTTAGGGCATGTGATTCATTTTATAAACTTCAATTTGGATTAGTCTCAATATTTAATTTTTTTTTTCAATTTCACTCTTAATTATCTACTCCCTCCGGTCCTCAATATAAGAGTTAGTTGACTAATTTGAGTAGATTAAGAAAGTTTGTTAAGTTAGTTATTTATAATAAATATATGTTATTTTCCTTAGAACACTCTTACTAATCATGTATATTAATTAGAACTACCACTTGATAGAATATTTAACATATGAAACTACTACAAAAACTACTTTAAAAAAATAAATAAATATGAGAGATAAAGTAGATTGGTATCTTATATTTAGAATCAAATTAAATATCAAATTAACTCTTATACTAAGAACCAGAGATAGTATTCTCTTTCTTTTGTCACAATCTCTCTCATTAAGATAGTATTCTCTTTCTTATGTCACAATCTCTCTCATTACATTTATTTTTCATATATTCTTTTTCATCTTTTTTTTCTCAGAGTATATATGTAAACAAAAATATATTTCTTACTTACTTATATATTCTTTTTAATGAATTTTAACTAAATTTTTGTTATGCACAAATCAGTTATTTGACTTATAATAAAGGTCAGAGGAAGCATTGAATTGTTACATAGTGTCTTAACTATCTTAGTAAATTGTCTAATGTTGTCAACATTGCTTGCAACAATAATAGATAATTCAAATGGACTAGCATTTAAGAACATTTACTTCTCCTTGTAATAAATGCTATATGAGAATGCAATAACTACTAGGAAGAAATTCAGTCTTATTCCTTGAGGCACAAGAAATTACAGTAGATCAGAAGAAATTACCATTAAAAAAAAAAAATTTGTCCTAATTACTGTCCAAATCTTCCAATTAAATTTGCATATATACCGTATCTGCATCGTACTAATATCTCTCTCTATAAAGGTAGATGATTCATGAGAGAAACAAAGATATCTCAAAGCTATGGCGACTCTTTCCTCCATTATTAAACTCCATTCTTCTTCTTCTTTCCCCATGGCAGTTATCATCGCTCTCCTTTTTCTTCTAACCTTTCTGTGCCTCCCACTGCCCTCCTACTCCACAAGAACTGTCCCAGTACAAGAAATCTGTTCGAAACACACAAACCCTGCTTTCTGTACTGAAACCCTAAATCCTAAATCTGGTTCAGACCTGCAAACCCTAGGCCATTACGCCACCATGGACGTAGCTCACCTCCATGCCTTCCAAACCATCACTGATCTTCACTCTCTCATCGCCAACACAACTGATCCTCAGATGAGACAACGTTATATAACGTGTGCCATAGCGTACGATGATGTTCTTACTCGTCTCCAAGATGCTTCAAAGGCCTTGGATTCTGGAGATTACAGTGGCATGAACTCTGGCGCGAATTATGTCATCGTGGATGCTCAAGAATGTGATTCGAAGCCACCTAGTGCTGATCCATCGTCTATTCCGAAGAATAATAAGAATCTGGAGGATACTGCTTTAATCATTGTGATTATAACAGGTTTACTTAGCCAGAATTAAGCTTAGTTTACAGGTTTGTAGTAGGATTTTGAGATATATATGTGTGCGCGTGCGCGCGTATATATATAGATTATAAAAATGTCTTTCTCTGTTGAATTTCTAGAAAAGTAGTTATAAGGTAATTGCTTTATATTCTATGAATCTAATTGCTGTTCATTTAAAGTATTAAATTCCATCTTTTTGGGTGTAAACAATTACATCCAACGAGTGGTGGGAAACTTATGTCTCATACTTTTAATTCTCTGGGTGTTTTTTTTTTAAATGCTTTTCTAGATTTGATTTGGCTGTGGCATATATTGAGGCCATATGATTCCTGGGGTCCCTTATATATAGAGGATTGTTTTAAGATGTCTCTTTCAGGAAAGGCGTGTCTCCACTTTCCTTTCTTTCTATTTTTATTCACTTCCCATCTCAACTATTAAGATTAAAATTTTAAAAATTTTAACCGTTTAGATTTCATATTTTTTAAAATAATTTTTTTGAGTCATCCTGGCTGAAGTTTAGTAGTTTTATTTTTTTTTTTTTGAAAAAAAATTGCCAACAAGTTTTTAAAAAAATTTAACACTTTATTTATCATTTGATAAATATGAAATCTGGACTGTTAAAATTTTAATCTTCTAATTGAAATGAGAAGCTGATGGAAATGGAGAGGAGGCACATTATCTTTAAATTTTGAGATTGAGTATAATTTTTCTATTCTTTTGCCCATATTAATTATTTGTTTTGTTCACTGCATTAATTATTATAACTCGCTCATTCTTTCCCTTGAGGTGCTTTTTATAAAATAAATTATATTTTTAATATATGTATTGTCCTTAATTAATTTTAACTTACTTTGAAGAATATATTTGCAATTTATTTGAGAAAGACAATAGTTTAGTATTCATTGGTTTAGTCATGTCAAATCGTAGTATAATCAATTTTAAATGCATTACTGGAACAAAAATAACTGCTTTTTTTTTCAATATAATAAGTGTCTTAACATTTAAAAATGAGAAACATCAAACCCTCATATTTAGATTTTTGTACTTTCTCGAGCAAATCTAAAAGAGAACTCAAGTAGAGAGAGGTGAAAGAGAAAGGTTGCAAAGGGATGCAAAGACAAGGTTACAAAGTCCCAAAGAAATGTAAACTAGCATCTAGGCAGCATTCCGATTCATCAATTACTTAAAGAGGCTTGTACCATGGTGCAAATGCTTGGAAAAAGTGAATCAAACCAACATAACCACACAAGCTTGTTTGTGGTCTTTTTTCACACTCAATTTCAATTGCTTAATCGCTCTACCATAACATCTGATAGTTTTATACTTCTCCACTACTAACACATGCATCAAAGAATCAAGAGGACATGTAAATGTTGTAAGGTAATGATAATGTCAATATAATGGTACAAGAATACATGATGAGGAAGTCAATGTGACAGTCACCACCAAAAAAAAAAATCAAATTAACAATAAAATTTATATCGCTAATCAAAATTAGCGACAAATTAGTGACAGAATTGAGTTAGTAGAAAATTTTCATCAATTAATTTTTATTTTGTAAATTTAAAACCTGGATGGCAACCACCACCAGCTGCTACCACGTGTCCCTATTTCCTATTGGCCATGTCGTCACATCATCTCCTCATCTACGTCATTACCCTTTCACAAATTGGTTCCGATTTTCACTACTACAAAAAATACATTCAACGACGCCATTTTATGTAACATCCTAATTTTGTTATCCCTAGGTTTAAGTAAATATTTATTATGATCCAATTGAAAAAAAGATTGAATATATATATAAGCAATTAAATTAAGAGTAAAATGCATCGACCATCTTTCTATTTTATCTCAATTATAAAAATCTTCCCTCTATTTTGAAAACATATATAAGTCTCCCTTACAATTAAAATGTATGTTACACATACCTTCCTCCTATATTTAATATTCAATTTCTATCCACCCAAACCATTAGTTAACCATTAAGTTTAAATTTAAATTATTTTTTTTATCAAAATGCCCCTTTTTAACTTAATAATTATTTAGAAATTTATATTTTCTTAAAAATTTTTTTTTTATAAAATCAAAAATAATTCTAATGCATATATTTTTAAAATTTCTAATATCTTATAAAATTTATTAATTTTGATCTAAATCATAAAATTTTTAAATTTTAATATTTTATCACATTCATTAGAAATTATTTACTTTGATTTCTTTTAAATTGTAAAAACATATTTCAAATACATAGTTTTTGTTTATCGTAGAGTTTAAATAATATAAGTTTAAAAGATTTTATAAATTATTTAAATTTAGAATTCAAAATTTTTAAACACATCTTTATTACAAAAATTCATAAACATGTTTATTCAAAGTATATATATATTTATTTAAAAAATTAGTTAAATTTTTAATCATGTATTTTATGTTTACCTTAAATGAATGAAATTTATGTAACTGTAAAAATATAATTTTGAAATTTAGTAGAAGGAAGGGTAAAATAGTAAGTAAAATTTATTTTAATATAAATTTCAGTTAAAAAGAATGTTTTTATAATCTTTTTAGAATATTCCTAATGGTGTTAACTTATTGGATTAAACTATATATTTTTAAAATAAAAGGGAGGTCTGTGTAATTGATGCAAATTAGGAATGTAGCCAGGGTATTTTACTCTTAAATTAATTATGATCATATGTGTGTGTGTGTATGAGAAAATGAATAAAATAACAGTGTTAAGAAGTCCTATATTGACTAAATGATAGGAAGATAGATAAAATAACAATGTTGAAAAGTCCCACATTGATTAAATGATGGGTAAATGGAACTCTTGGGGGCTATATATAGGTGGTAGTAGAGGAGAGTTAAGAGTAAGTCAAATAATTTTCACACAAAACTGCGATAGTCTCGATAAAGTGCTGTTTATGAGTTCGTGAACTGTTAGATCAGGCTGCAATTTGGTTAGCTGGTCCTGGACCTCATACTCGTCAATTTCAATGGTTGGATCAACAATTCAATCTCTGAGTTATAGGTTATTATTACATTTTTAATTAATTTATTTTTTTAGATTTGGTAGATAGAATACTAGATAATACATTAGCGTTTTTAAATTCGTTCATTGTTGGATTAACCTGAAATTGAAATTTAGAGAGTAGACTTGTGACATGTAAGATATTAAATTCAGCGATTGGATTAATAATTAGACTTCTACAGCAAGAATAAATTGACTCATTTTGAGGTTGTTTGCCTAAATTTTTTGAAGATAGAACATAAGCTATAAATTGAGGGTTCTCTATCTAGGTTATGAATTTGGTGATTCAAATGATATAATTCAATAATTAAAGATAATATAAGTTAAGGGAACCTAGGAATTGAATATAAATCCTCATATATATGTTCTTATCCCAAACTTTAGACAAAAGCCTTTCGAGCTAGAATTTAGAGTAACAATTGAAGGTATTAAAGGGAGAGTTAAAGGATAGAAATTTGTGAATAGTTTACTCTACTACCGTAGAGACAATGTTTTAATTTCAATTCTAGATATAAATACTATTGTGGTATTTTTGAGTACGACCCTCATTTGTACTTGACTGCTAGTTAGGAGCTTAGGTATCTAAATTTCTATCTATTGTATGCTCTGGTATGAAGTTGGTGAATAGTTTTATAACCAATTTTTGTATAAGTATATTATGTTTTGTATGAGCTGTCTTGTGAGATGCTATTTTGAAAAGCATTGAAATCTTTGTATTGTTAGAAATTAATGACTATGACTATGAGATATTATTCTGGAATTCATTTGATTATGCATATAAATTTGTTATTGTGAACCCTATGCATTTGGTTTGGTTGGGGGAGGAGATGATGAAGTATACAGATATATACATGTCACGTGGTATTGGCCTCCATACAAAGCTCTATGGTTGGCCACTATTATTGTCGCACTGGTTTTTCAAGGGACTATAACACCCTACTAGTTCTTTGAGGGGGGACTCATGGTCTACTGAGTGCTTTGTGGTCTTTGGCCGGTCCATATTATTCATGTCGTGAGCTTGTCAAAGTAGCTAGTCAAATGGAAAGAATTTAGCCTATGGGTCCAGTCGGCAGAAATAAAAAGGATATAAGGATGGATTTAGGGTCTATAGATTGCATATGACATGAAATCTTCATTTGATATTTATATCTTTTGAATAAATAAAAATTATGTTATCTCTTTTGAAATTATCAGCTACATGAGATTAGCAAAAATATTTGACATATATGTTATTGTGAGTTTAATTGTTAAATAAATGTCTATTGACTATTACTGACTCTCTGTATCCCACATGACACCTTGCTAGCCCATGCTAGTGTGTGTGATAGGTAGGAATTTAGTTACTGAGATGTTGTTTCATCCTTATTGTTTAATATTTTTCAATTGAAAGCTTTAGAGGAGGAATATCAGGGAAGGCTCAAGAGGAGTAAACTCATAGTGTCTCCTCGATTTATGAGTTATATTGTTTTCTATATATTGTCACCTTAAGATAAACTATATTTAATTGATTCATGCATTATTATGTTTTATGCACTTTGATTTGTACTGTTGTGGTATGAGTGCTAGTAGTTAGCCAGAGGCCTAGGATTGCGTGTGATTTGTTTATGAATTTATTATAAAATATGAATTAAGATTTAATTCTTACTGTTTCAATTTATGAGCTATATTGTATGTTGTCTTATAACCATATTAGACGAGATTGCTCCTTTCTTACAAAGTTTGTATTTGAATGAGTTAAAAAAAGTTCTTTTATCCATGATAGGATGTATGATTGGGTGCTGCTCTTTTCTATCACGGATAACATTATTTTATAATTAGTTAGTGTATATGATTGTGATAAAATTTGAGTCTGTATTTAACATGGTTTGGTTATAAAAATTTATTTCTTATAGTTACTATGAAAAAGTTAAGTTTATCGGTTTATTTAGGAAAGTTGTTTCATTTTATAATGGTTAAACATAAAAACGCCATAAAAAAAGGCAATGGCATTTTTGAAGTTATAGGGTGTGACGATTGACTTTCCAAGGCAATTATTAATATAACCGCCATCAAAAAGTTTTTTAACAGCGGTTATTAATATAACCTCCAACAGCCATTAAAAGATCTTTCCACGGTGGTTATTTGTGTAATCACTATGGAAAGTTTTAAAATAAACCCTCCTTGTGCCTTTTCATTTTTATAATTTCGTAGTTTCACAAGCCACAGTCCCCTAGTCTGTCCCACCACCCAAACTGCATTTTTCGGCAAATCCCCACCTTTTACTATCATTTTTAGTCCTCTATTCGCTGCCTTTTTGCTTACCGTCGTCTTTTGCCGATCATTCTCGCCTCTTCTCTTGTTTTACTCATCTCCCACTGTGTGGATTTCCTCTTCATTCATTCTTTTCCTTTTTTCATGTTGTCTTGGATGTTTTGATGATATAAATCTATTATATATATTAAATGGGTTGATTGTTTTATAGTTGGATGTTTTGCCTTGTTTATTTTGAGTATCTTATGTGTTTGAGAGCTTGGTTAGTGACATTTGGAGTTAGAAAACTGCAATTACTTTCTGTACACAGCATCAGTAACATGTTTAAATGTTCAAAGTTGATTAGTTTTTAAGTTTGTAAATTTTTATAATTTTTTGATATTTTATTTTGAATTTTTGTCAAATTTTTGTAATGAACTTTGAGAATTTATCAATAAATAATCTGTTAAGTGTTTTGGCAATTTTCTTTTTGTTATGAATTTTGATTGATGATAAAGTGGTCTTTAAAATTTCATGAGAAATGAATATCATTTGTTTTTCCTTTTTGGATTCATAAGTTTTAGCTTTAAGAAAATATCTTTTATGTTTGGAGAGTTGGTTGGTGATATTTGGAATTAGAAAATTGTAATTACTTCCTATACATGGTATTAAAAATATGTTTAAATCTTCAAAGTTGATTAGTTCTTAAGTTTGTAATTTTTTATAATTTTTTGATATTCTATTTTGAATTTTTGTCAAATTTTTGTAATAAACTTTGAGAATTTATCAATAAATAATCTGTTAAGTGTTTTGGCCAATTTTTTTATTTGTTATGAACTTTGCTTGATAATAAAGTGTTATTTAAAATTTTATGACAAACGGATATCATTTATATTCCTGTTTTGCATTCAGAAGTTTTAGCTTTAAAAATTTTTATTCATTAAATTAGTTTGAGATAGTTGCTTTTGTTTTGTTAGTTATATTTATTCAAATTTATCTTGTGTTTGTTTCCTATATTATTAGTTAGTTGGTTGATTGATTGATTTGTCCATTGTTTAAATAATTTGGGATTCATTATATTTAAAGAGAAATTCTATCAAAATTTTTATAAAATAAAAAATACATTCCCTTTAATTTGTAATTAAGTATTAGTTAATGTTAATTTATTGACTAACATTTAATTATTTGATTTATTTAAATATTTTAATTATTAAGCCGTTAGAATTGAGCTTCACAACTATGCTCATTAACTCTATAGAACAATGGATTGTAGTTGGATGAAAACTAAGAGAATTAGCAAAGAATATGAGGATGGGATTGAAAAGTTCTTTGAGTTTGCTCAGAGAGATGCCCCTAGTAAAAGAGATAGCTTGTATTGTTATCCTTATGTCAAATATTTAAATAATAGTTGACGGAATATTCTTGAGATAAGAGAGCATCTTATCTATGATGGGATAAATTTGATGTATACAAATTGGATATGACATAGCAAAATTAGAAAGACTATGTTGTCTAGAAAGGAAAAGATTGTGAATGATAACTTTGGTGATAGAATTTTATATATGTTTTGTGACGTAAGGTTTGAGTCCTTTGCATGGTTCTCTCCCATATGTGGAAACTTGTGTGGTGATGCATAGATGCCTTTGTACCTGGGGTGTAAAGATGATTACACAAGATTGATAACCGTGTTGAAGTCGATGAACTTGAAGGCAAGAAATGGTTGGACCGATGCTAGTTTCACAAAATTGCTCAAATTATTGAGTGATATTCTTCCAAAAGGGAATTCACTTTCAAAAGGAATGTATGAGGCAAAGAAAATTTTGTGTCTAATAGGTTGGGAATATAAGAAGATTCATGCATGCCCTAATGACTACATATTGTTTAGAAATAAGTATAAAGGGTAGAATAAGTGTCCTAAATGTGGCATTTCAAGATACAAAGTGAAGAAAGGCGGTGGTGATTATGATGAGATAACCAAAGGTTTTTCTTTAAAGGTATTGTGGCATCTTCTAATAATACCACGATTTAAGCATTTATTTGCTAATGCAACAGAAGCAAAAAACTTGAGATGGCAATCCGATAAGAACATATGTGATAAAAAACTTCATCACCCCTTGGATTCTCCTCAATAGAAAGCAATAGATAAAAAATTTTCTCAATTCAGTGGTAAGCCAAGAAAACTTTGGCTTGAGCTCTTACGGACATAATTAATCCATACGGTAATCTTAGTAGTACACAGTGCTTGGTCGGTTCTTCTAGTAATTTACAACTTGCCTCCTTGGTTATGTATGGAAAAAAAAAGTATATCATGTTATCTTTAGTGATCTCAATACCAAAATAGCCAGGAAATGATATCGATGTGTATTTAGCTACTTTGATTAAGGACTTGAAGAAATTATAGGAGGAAGGTGTTGAAGTGTTTGATGCATATAAACAAGAGACCATCAATTTACGTGCTATGATCTTTACCATGATAAATTAATTTTCGACATATGAAAATTTGTCAAGATACAGTGTTAAGGGGCATAAAGCATGTTCGATATGCGAAGAAGGCACTCACTACATGCAACTCAAACATGAAAGTAAGACGGTCCATCTTGGTCACAGAAGATTTCTTAGTCGACAATACCCTTACCGTAGGTTGAAGAAGGCATTTAACAGCTCACAAGAATATCAAATGGCTCTAATACTATTAATTAGAGAAAAAGTTTATCAACAGGTGGAAGGAGTTAATATGATCTTTGATTAAAAAAAAAGAAGAAGATTGCAGGTGAGAGGAATATATAGAAGAAAAGATCTATCTTCTTTGATCTTCCATATTGGTGGAGTTTTGATGTGAGGCACAGTCTAGATGTGATGCATATGGAGAAAAATGTGTGTGAGAGCCTTATTAGTACACTTTTACACATAAATGAAAAGACTAAGAATTGAATCAATATGAGACAGGATTTAGTTGAAATTGGAATAAGAAAACTCTTTCACCCACAAGAAAGAGAGGGTAAGAGGGCTTATTGCATCTAACTGTGCATACTTATCAAAGGAAGAGAAAACGAGCTTATAGAGTTTTTTAAATGGTATTAAGGTGCTACAAGGTTATTCTTCTAATTTGAGAAAACTTGTTTCAATGCAAGATTTGGAGATAACGGAGATGAAGTCTCATGATTATCACATGTTGATACAATAATTACTTCCAGTTAATATTCGAGGTATTATGAAAAATGATGTGAGAAGCACTATTATGAAACTTTGTATGTTTTTCAATATTATTGGCAGCAAAGTCATTAATCCTGTTGAGTTAGATGAATAAGAAAATAAAGGTTATATTATCCTCTCCTAATTGGAAATGCACTTTCCTCCATTATTTTTTGACATTATGGTGCATTTGATAACTCATCTTGTACAAGAGATAATACTTTGTGATCTTGTGTGTTTAAGGTAGATGTACCCATTGGACAGATACATGAAAATCCTAAAAGAGTACTCTAAGAATCCTTATTGACCTAAGTCATCTATTGTTGAGAGATATATAGTTAAAGAGGTAGGTGAGTTTTATAACACATATCTTGATAGAGTAAAGGCAGTTGGACTTCCTCAATCTTGACATGATCAAGGGAGAAGCAAGGAAACACGGGGTGTCATAGTAAAGTCTATGTCTCAAGAAGTTGTAATGCAGGCACATCCATACATTTTAAACAACATGGATGAAGTATTGCCTTACTTGGATACTCAAAAGAACATGCTGAAGAACATGAATCTAAGAAAGAACGATATGTAACTAGCTAATGAGCATAACAAGTCATTTCCAGAGTGGTTCAAGCTATAAGTGTTAAAGGATGGTAATCTTTCTAAGACAATACAAATACTAGCTGCAGGGCCTCATTTTGAGGTTGTGTGTTGGGGCAGATATGACATAAATGATTATTTATTTTTACACAAAAGTCCAAGATAATAAGAGTATTATGCATAATAGTGGGATGATGATAGTAGCCGAAACCATACATTTTGTTAGTTCAAAAGATAAAAACCCAATGTTGGCATCTATGTCCTATTATAGAGTAATAGAAGAGATATGGGAGGTTAGTTATAGAGATAAGCCATATATTTTAGCAAATCAAGCGAAACAAATGTTTTTTTATGTTACTAATCTAACAAAGAAAAAACTATCTATCATGCTCTAAGGTAAGAGGCAAGTAGTTGGTGGAGATGATGGTGACTCAGAGGTCAATCTTGATGAAACCCCGCCTTTCACAGCTACTCGACTTAAAACAGTTGAATTAGATTTGTTAGATGATGACTATGTTGTTAGGGATAATCATTATGAAGGAATTCGGGAGGATAATCATTGTAAGGCCTAAATAAATTATTTCATGTTTCTTATTAGATTTATTTGACATTTATCATTTATTCTCTTTCTATTATTTATTCATAATGTGATATTTCTTATTAAATTTACTTGATGTTTCTTATTCTTATATTTGTTGGTTGTTTTTTGACCAGGAAATGGACAAATCTGGTTAGTAAGGTTATGGTCAACAAGGTTCTGGTGACAATAGCTCCCTTACTAGCAAGAAAAGGGGTAAAGAGTCGACCCGTATGAAGAATTAGCTTTGTGTGATGACACCACATGGTCTATAAGGATAACAGTATAGTTCGATGATTATTTGAAGGGAATAGGTCCTGAAGGGACTAAGTTTAACAGTTATGTAGGTTATCTAGCACGTAGTAAGATTGTAATTGACATTCCTAATTAGAGGATGATAGAGAAAATGTGAAGGACAGTTTTAGGATGATGTTTTGGTACATTATGAATTTTATCTTTCCTATACTTGTTTCAATTATAATTGATTATTTACTTCTAACTTTATTATATTATGTTGCAGCTCACATTTGATATTCCTGTAACAAAAGAGATGAAATATTGTATATTAAAGTAACTTGATGAACTATGGAGAGATTTCTAATTCATACTTACAAGAGAGTATTTTCATGAGAAAAGAAAGGACGAGCATCCTGAGAATCAATTCTCTTTTATTGGTGACGAGGCATGGGAGAAGTTTGTCAAGCAACAGGAAGACCTTGTATTTCAGGTTTGATTTCTTCAAACTTGGTTATTAATGAATTTATATTTTATTTAACTAAACTAATTTTGTTGAATTTGTTTCATTGTCATAGGCATTAAGTATGAAGAATAAGCAAATATCTGAGCTAAATGTGTATCCCCATATCATGTCTCACGGAGGATACAGTGGGTTGGAAAGAAGTATGATGGAGGAGCAGTTACAGGCTACACAGATGGCTGTTGTTTTAGACCCTACTAGAGTCATTCCACCCATCCAATGTCCTACTCACCAAGAAAAATAGAAGGTGATGAGGGTTAAGGAGGGTCAATATATCACTTTAAAGGCCCTTGCTGTTGCTAAGAGGATTGTAAGTAATATCAAACACTATGCTTCATTAAGTGCTTTTTCATTTATCTTAAATTGAATTTGTTGCTTTTATGTTACAGGATACATTTAAGGAGCAAGTATCGTAAGGTACATTCATTTCTTATAGACGAATAGATATCTTAGCGACTGCAATTAGAAAGACTGACCATCCCAGTAGAGTTAGAGCGGCCCCTAAAGGGATTGGTATTAAACAGTTCTTTAGCCTGGTTCATGAAGAAGCACTGGTTTATTTTCTACTGATATAGTATCTAAAAAGGAGCTTGACCATTGACTACAAGAAGAAACAGAGAGTTCAAGCTCAACTCAGTCAAGAACATAAGGCAAAGATGCAAAAGATGCGTGAGGAGTTCGATACCAAGTTTTAACAGGCTATGATGATGATGAGCACAATCAGATTCCAGATGCCTCGAGTGTCTGGACCGTTGCAACTAATAATCACACATCTTCTCAAAGCTTTTGAAGGTTTATTTTGTCCATTTACGTTTATTTAATGTGCCTTAAATAATTTCTTATGTTTCAGGGTTTATCTAAGATTAAAAGTAGGAAGGGTAGTAATAATCAGATGCAATAGCTGATAGTGTCTGACTTTGACCCTAGCCCTGATCCTGTCCAAGACAATGGACTACCATATGCTCTTTATGTGGACCTTGAAAGTTCATCTCGCCATGTCGCCATGTCGCTAGTGGTCGAGCATTCTTGGGCATAACAATCCATGGCAAGAAAGTTTCGAACGATCAAGTGAGGGTAACAGTAGATAAAGTTTGTAACGGTCAAGGTGGTACATCAGTGATCAACCCTATTGATGAGGTTTGACTAGTGGCCCAGGCTAAAGGAAATTTTATTTTGTGGCTAAGAAGACTTGTTGCAAAGGTAGTAGTAACGGCAAAGAAAGAGACAGCGAAGAAGGTAACAAAGAGTGCAGTTCTTGTCCTCAAGCCTCTTACTACCAATATTAAGGTTATGTATGGAAGTTTGACGATTCTTTATTCTATGGTGCAAAATATAGAGCAGCCACTTACTTTCAAAATGCTACTTGGGGTTGTGGGTTTAGATTTAAATATGACTTCACCATTAACAAGAAGAACCTCATTCAGTTTCTCAACTTTGAGGAGCTAGATATAGCCTTCATCCACTTGACTATTTTGTAAGTTACAATATCATTTTCTTATTTCATGTTATACTTATGCATGTCCTAATGTTTCTTATTTGAACAACAGACATTTTACCCTCGTCTGCCAGGATAGAGGATTTGAGGGCACATATGGCTTTATGTGCCCTCAAAAGGTGCAGAAAGTAATAAATACTGCAGAAGCAAGATTGATCTATATGATGACCATAATGACTCAAACAACAAAAAAATATATTTTGCACCTTACGTTGAAGAATAAGTATATTATTGTACTTGAGACACAAATTATATATATGATTATAATTAATATGGTCTATATTTTGCAGTTATCATTGGATCCTCGTTGTTTTTGCTCCCCTTGATAACAATGTCTACTGGTTTGATTCCCTCCTTGGAACTCCACAAGATGAAACCGAAGATGTCATTGACATGTGAGTTTATGTTTATATATTTATTACATGTAAAGTTTACAAAAACATGCTCTAATATTATTTTTTTCTGATTGCTGATAGGGCTTTTCATAGTTTCAACATTATGGCCAAGCAGAAAAATAAGCCACCACCAACATGGATTCTCCCACAAGTATGTTGTTTTGAGCTAAGTATATGTTTATAAATTTTTTAAATAATCAAAGTTAATGTTAATAAATTTTTTTAGATGATCAAAGCTAGATTTTCAATTTTATATTTCATTTTGTTAGTACCGTTATCAACCCCAGAGTATTGAATACGAACATTATGTCATCCGCCATATGAATGACATCATTGAGATAGGGGTTACTGAGAGGTTAGACGAGATAAGTATAAGTTACATTGTAATTCTTCAATTCTTTTCATATTTTTGATCAAGCTGATTAATAATTATGTTATTTTTAATTTACAAGCATTCCGAGATAGTGTGCCATTTAACCCCGAAGAAATCAATATAATAAGGGATACTTTGTTAACAATATTGCTTGAGAGTTTTGAAAATGTGAAACAGTTAAGTCATTCACATTTAAATTCATTGTTTTATTATTAACTAGTTAAGTTGTTGATTACTAAGTGTAGTTGATTGAATAAGAATTAGAAATATTAGTTATGTTAGTGTTAGGATTGAGTTTATGTCTTGAAATGGTTTTGCATTCTTCTACTATACTAGTTGGAATTGGTCTGTAATTGGCATTGCAAGGAAGTTGTGTAAGAAATCGATTGCAAGTTGTAAAAAAAAAAAAATTCACAAACCATTTCTTGGTGGTTATTTGGATAACCACTGTGAAATGATTTTTGAGCTATGGTTACTTACTATAATAGCCATTGAAATCATACTTTCCATGACTTTTTTTTAATAAAAATCACCGTGGAAAAACCACCGTGAAATTTTGCTTTACAACGTCAACGGAATACACTGCGGCTTCAAGACCACCGCGGAAAGCCTATTTTAACCGTCTTTTGTCACACCTCTCTTTATAACTCATAATATGTCAATTGGAACCATTATAACATGTTTCACAGCATTTCCGGATGAAAAATTTCAACCTTAAAATTTTGCCTTTAATTCTGTCCGTACACTGTTCATCCGAAAATGGGCCAATTTTGAAAATTCATAACTAATTCTAGAAAAATCAAAACAAGGTGGTTCCAATTTCCACATGAAGATTGCTAAGATTTCTATAGATAAAAAATATTTATTGGACTCAATTCCATCCAAAACAGTACCAGAAAAATCAACAAAATACACTGTTTATATGGCAAATCTTCGAATTTTCAGTATTTTTGTCCAAGTTTGGAAGGATATAACTCTTAGCAAAAAATTCTAAATTTTATGATTTACCACTTTAAAGCTAAAAATGAGATATATAAGCTTGTAAAATTTCATGGCCAAATTCCAACAATTGCTTATTATTTCATGTGTCACAAAATTAGCACTATTTAGGGAGATTTTATTCCCTAATGCCACTTTCTTTCATTTATCTCCCATTTTTCTTTTTCCTACACTCTTTTAACATTGCATCATTCATAATTTTAGCATGAGGGCATGTCATACGAACATAATTCACATTACATGTCATTCATAATTCATTACATTTCATAGCATAACATAATAGCATCGATTCCATAATGCTCCTCTATCCCAAAATCATTTCCTTGCCCTTGCTATCGGATGAATCATTCCCTATTGAAACATAATTTAACATAGGAGGAATGAGATTTCAAAGAAATCCCAGTAGCATATGAATTATAATTGTCATATAAATCAAGCAAGTTCACATGTGTTATGTTATCAAACCTGAAGGCTTAATTAAACCACATAAAATCAGGCTTAATGCCATGCTAGAAGAGGAACATTGACACTTCCATATTAACACAATTCAATGCATTTGGCAAAAGCATAAACCAAGGTTATCTAACCAACCAATATCATAACACAAGTTCCTCAATCCAAACAAACAACAAATCACATTAAACGAGCAAGATAAACAATCAAATTATAATCCAAAGCTACCTTTTTAATACTTGTCCAATTGGTTACTTCAAGAACAAAGCTTCCTCTTGGTTCCTCCTCACAATGCCTATTAAACCAAGCATAAGCATAGGCCACATTAATCCCTAAACACTTAAACACAACACTTTAAACTTTAACTCAATAATTCCCCTCTTTTTCTTTGATTTTTAACCATATGATTCCTCCTTTAGAATCTATAACTTCATGGTTCAATCCTACACAATTTTTCATGAGGAATCTAATGGTGCAATCAGATTTTTGAAATTCAAACTCCTCTTCCATGAACAGTGATTGGCCGAATAGGGGGTTATATATCTCCAAAAATTCTATTTTTGATTCCAATGATTTTAAACAATTTCCAATAATATATCCCTACATAAAAACATGTCTTAAAACTATTGGAATCACCAAATCAAGCCAAAACAATCAGATCCTACATGAATAGTAGCTAGCCGAAACTCCTCCCCTCAACCCTAACTTTGATTTCATCCAAAAATCAATCCATACACCACTTAATCTTCCTTATTCTACTTGATTATTAAGGTTTCTATCCTTCCCTAAACCTTCTATGAATGGACCAAAATTTGATAGCATCAAACCTTTTATTTTACAACTCAAAACTCCAACCAAAATAGTGTAACACTTAGGGATAAGGAGGCTCATACATACCTTGATGTTCTCTTAATAAAAAATGAGTAATTCCTTTCCCAAAATACGTAGAAATTTCGGTTGATGGGGGCTGAAAACAAAATGACAGAACCTCCCCTTGTTTTTCCATTTTTCCAATATTTTTTGTATTTTCCAAGGGGGTATTTATAGAAAAAATTAAGCTGCCTCCCCCTCTGATTTAGGACAACCAAATGGCAAGAAAATGGGATGAGTTGGCAGCCATCAAGTGTCTCAAACTTTCAAATCTCACCATGTAGCTTTTCTTTAGATTTTTCCACACAAATATCCCTTAATTTCACATTTTATTTAATAAAAATAGAGAGATCCGGAAGCTGCACTAAATTGGCCCTTATTGGGCTCAATGTGGGCCCCACAAATGGTTTGGGTTGGTCCAAAAAGATAGCTCACAAACCAAATCACTATCTTAAACCAATTTGAAACTTTATGAGTTACTATTCACTAGTAATATTGTATAATTTTTTCAGACTTCCAAAAATTCATTTCTCTCCATGATAATTCACCTTTTAATATGGTAATAGGATATGAAAATTTTCATAATTTTTTGTCAACTCTAGATATTTATTTTAAATTTTCTCCAATTAGGCCTTTATCGGTAAATTTGAGGGAAAATAAATTCCCTAAAATTAGTTCCTGAGCTTCCAAAGCCTGAAACCAATTTTATAAATTTAAATAAATATTTAGATGAATTATTCATATTTCTCAAAAATTTATTGAGGCCTCCAAATATTTAAAATAATTATTTTCCTCCGATTTTCTAATATTTTCCCGAAAAACCTCTGTTTACGAGAAATTATGTAATAATTTGCTTTCACCAAAAATTCACCTTTTGGTCCTTAATCGAGTTTCCAAAAATTCCAATTTATACTTTTCTCACTTTTCAGGAATTTTTTAGAATTTTTTTTTCAAATTTTTCTGTTTTGCCCTTCCTAAACCAATCATTACGAAAATGTCAATCCGAACTTTTTCGGGGTCTCACATCAAAAGTTGTTTCATCTCCCTGTCTAGTCCCTGTACTAACCCTCATCCCAATTTTTAATCTCTTATAGCCAGGTGAAAATTTTTGGGATGTGACACCCTTAAATGGTTTTTTTTCTAGTAGTGTTTGTGAGGGAGTGGTAGTTCGAACTTTGAACCCTTGACCTCGTGCACATGTACTAAAACCTTTGTTAGTTAAGCTCAAAAGCACTTGCAATCTATTAGTGCAAAATTAAATGTAAATTATATTTCAAATAAAATATTATATATAATTTAATATAGTATTATATATTTCAATATATTTTTTAAGTAAAAATTTATGGCTGGTAAAAAAAAGTAAAAAAATATTAACAATTAATATTTTTATTCAAAAATTAATAAAGTAATAAGCATATAACATATTTCATTGTTTATTTGTATTTATAATATTTTATTTTTATTTATATATAATATATTATTGAAAAATAATATATTTGTATTTATAATATATTATGCTTTAACTTTAATAATAAATATTCAAAAATAATTTTTATATATCTATATTACAATTTTTGTGATGAATAGCGACAGAAAATAGTGACAGAATTGTTCTATCACTAATTCTATCACGAAATGTTTTGTGAAGAGCATTAGGGATGGATTAGCGACAAAAATTAATGATAAAAAAATTCCGTCACTAATTTTTTTACAATAAAATCAATAATAGATTAGGAAAAGAGCCACTAATCTGTAGCTAATTTAGAAAATTTTGTCACTACTTCATTGTTAATTTAGTGAAAAAAATTTTTATCACTAAATTCTGTCACAATTTTAACAACAAAATTAGCGACGGATTAGGATAGATTAGTAATGGAATAAAATTTCGTCTCCAAATTTTGGTCACTAATTTCATTTTTTTTTTGGCAGTGAATAACTCCCTACTATAGAGTTGGTGATGTCTTACAATGAAGTTACCTTATTTGATGGTTACTCTTTGAATAATTGTAAACTAAAGTAGCATCATGTTCCTTTAGGAAAATTACATTATATTGTACGAAAAAAGAGACTTTAAGAATTGTGTAAATATTGAAAAACAAAGGGTTCATATGTATCCAGTACCCCAAAGTGTTTTTTGAGGTGCATCCAGCACCCTGAAATATTTTGTGAGGCATTCAGTACTATAAAATATTTTTTAGGTGCCCCTAGCATCTTGAAGTTTTTTTTTTTTTGCCTTAGTACTGGATGCACACAAAAAAACTTTTGAGTACTAGACGCACCTAGAAAAAATATTTTCAGGTGATGAATGTACTAAAAAATATTTCACAGTGCTAAATGCATATAAAAAATATTTTAGGATGCTGGATGCACTATAAAATACTTCAAGGTGTATTTAGTATCCAAGAAAATACTTCAGAGTGCTAAATGCACCTTAACCGAAAAAAATAACTTGTGATAAATGAGTGGTTACGTTCTAAGACTAGTAGAGCAATATTCCGCATGATTATGATTGGCAAACGTGCAAGTGATTAATGGCTTAAACTAAGAATGACATATCAAATCCGAAGTTCATCCCCATGGCTGAAGATTAGAGCTTTGATAATGACTTCTTAATTAGAACTTTGTAGTATATGTAAGCATGCATTTAAGGATTCAAAGATAACTTTCAGTGTAAAGCAACCCTTATAGAGAAGTCGTTTGTCTCACTTCTAACCATTTTCACACTAATTGTTGCTCCTTCATATATGTGTGTTTATATGTAATATGATAATTATGCCATTAAATGACACAAACGCCTTCCTTTCATAGAGTTCTCATGGCACATCTTTTAGTACTCTATCATACAGTCACCACAAAAATAAAAAAGACTTTCAGCGGTGATATGCGAGGACTTTTAGTGGCGACACAAAATATCGCTGTTAAAAATGTGACTTTCAGCAGTAACTTTTTAGAGTCGCCATTGAAAGTTAATTTTTAAAAGTGAGACTTTCAGCGGCGACTTCTAATATCATTGCTAAAAGTATACTTTCAACAATGACTATTGGTGACCTAATGTCACCATTGAAAAGGACTTTTAGTGGCAACAATTATTGTCGCTACTAAAGGAAGCTTTTAGCGGCAACATGTTGAGTCGCCGCTGAAAGCACCCTTCAACAGTGATTCAACGGTGCCACTAAATGTCGCCGGATAAAGTCTTCTTTAACTTTTTATTTTTATTTTAATTTTTTTATTAAAAAATCATATTTAGACAATAATTTTGTTCATTGATATGATTTTTTTATGACATAATAAAGTATTTTTACATATTGTTTTGTTAGAGAGAGAAAGAGAGGGTTAGAGAGATAATATGATGTGTGTGTGAGAGCAGGAGAGAGCGAAGGAGGAAGGAATAAATGTGTATGAAAGTGAGATATTATAATTATGTGTGTATGTGAGAGCTAAATAATCATGATAAAATTTATAATTAAATTTTATTGTTTTTAATACTATTTTCATAATTCATAATTATAAATATTAAAATAAATAATAAAATAGGTTAAATAATTAGAAATAAAATATATAATAAATAATATTGTATGAATTATTTTTTGCATACAAAATGGATATTATAAATAAATATTCTAATCAAATAAGAAAATTAAATATAAATATTTAATAATATTATTATCATTTAACAATATTTAATATAATAGCCTTTAGCAGTGACTTTTTGTTGCCACTAAAGGACACATTCAGCAGCAACATTTTTGGTTGCTGCTAATGTAATAGCCTCAGTAATTAATGGTAAATAAACATTTTTAAAACAATAATTACTTCAAAAGGGTTAACTATGGTATGAAGAATAAAACCAATCAAATAGCAACCTACCATAATCAGTAATAATCAATATCTTTAATAGAGCAGTAGCTACTGTTCGAGAATAGTAAAGATAGTTAATGAAATAAGAAGTAATCAACACTTGATTTTTCACGTATATATCAAATCCATTCGCAATACTCTGGAATCTCAAAATACAATTAAGACCAATGGTAAATGGGCTAGGGCCTTTGAAGCCCATCAGAATAACCGTGACTACCGCCCATAACAATCGCAACCAAAATAAAAGTCACATATGTGTCTAAAAGAGCTCTGCCCAACAGTACAATTCCAGAATACAGTGGAAAAATTAAAATTATGTTAAGTATAACAAAAAGGCCCTAAAGTTTGGCAATATACATCAATCAAATCGTGTATACCAAAACAGAGGCCATACAGAGTGGAAAGGAAAACTCAAGCCTCGAACAACTTCCCTTTGGGACCAACACCTAAACCCTCGCCTGAAAAATATTAAATAACCACAGGGTGAGTCAAATTGATCAAGTAACCACAATTCCAATTCAACAAGTATACAGGGAGTGATTACAAGATAATTAAGCAGGCAAAGTACAATTTCAAGATAACATGTAGGATAAACATCTTTACAGAAACAATATATAGTAATTTAAAAAGTAACTTGCATGCAAAGAATTTCATCAACCATCCTTATAAACCTCCTTGTAACCTCTGACAGAACCCATAGGCTATTCATACATAATAGGTTTCATCTCTTCAATAAGACTGCACCAAGCTCTCCAATAATGAGATGTAACTCGGCCAAAAGTTACAGAGCTCATATCGGACCATGGGTTCCCTTTTCTTGGAATACGAAAAGATGTCATGTCCCTTAGGCTGACCCTTGACCCGGCCAAAGAAAGGGTGATACCGAGGGCTCTAAGAATGTTGAAGCCAGCCATTGGGTGCCAAGTGGTGGCTATACCACGTGGTATAAATAATCAAATCTCCCACAATTACATTTCAGCATAACCCAATACAGTTCCATAAACATTCCAACCTTCTAATTCCACACAATCCAATATTCATAAAGTATCCTTAAATTCAATAATCAAATTTTTGTTCAACATTAATAAGATATTCACAAGATAAAATAATTCATGCCTACTTAACTAATAAATTTATCAAAACATAAATTTTCATATATATATATTTCACTTTTTATACATAAATCACCATAACATATAATGATAACACTTATAATATCAACACATGCTTATAATCACATCAACAAGCATACAAGGTAAATTAGAAAGTAGTTACCTCAAGTTCTTGACACAAGAACTAAAATAGGAGGATTCAAGACCCAAGAGCCCAAACCAACTCACTCTATAATAATAAATTGATAAACATATATTAATATAAAAAGACAAATTAATATAGCATTAAAATAGTTTATTAACTAAATCCCCCTAATTGGCTCACTTAAAGGAAATATAATAATTCATCTATTCCTCCAAGTAACAATTTCTAATACTTCCCAGCGCTATTTCTCTCATTCACATTTTTAATAAGAATAATTCCTTCAAATCATCCAAAAATCTCCAAAAAGTGCTTATTTAACTCTTAGAAAAATAACCATATATCAACTATGCTTCCAATTAGTATCATAATCCTATTTCCTTCTTCCATTAATCATTCCCCATTCATTAGAATCAATAACTTATATTATTTTTCCCAATTTACTTCAAACACCCAACTTCCACTAGCTAAAGTCTATCCAAAAATCATCAACATTCCTATTTCAACAAAAATCCTCAAAGTTTAAGCATTGAATCCTCAATATAACCTCCAATGAACTAAACTAAGAGATAAATTTTGAAATTAATATCATCATTAACATAAATCACAATTTTCCAACCAAACTTAACTTACATTGTCTCAAATCAACTATCTAACTAAAAATCTAAGTCATAAAAATAAGTTAGAACTTCAAATATCAACAATCTATCAAGTCCTAAAAATTTATTCTTCTGTCATAAACTTAGAAAAATAAATAGAAGAAACTAAATAGAGAAAGTAGGAAGGAAAATAGCTTACCTAAATATTTAGATGAGACCAGATAATCTCTTCTTGCTCACATCCTCAACCTCTCACTCTCACTCTCTCTCACGTGGCGGGACGACGGACCAGAGGAAAGAATGAAAACAGAAAAGGAGAGGGGGAAACTTTTGAAAGTGGTTACTGGACGGGAGAAGGGACAATGAGATTTAAAAGGATCAAGTGTGGGTCACGTGCCCACACTTGATGTCTTGCTATTGCAATTTTTTTTTTTTTAAATAAAATGAAAGGCGCACGGCCAAAGGGGGATTTTAAACCCCCGCAAGATAAACAGTGGGTGGCCACATGCCACCCGCTGTTAAACTCTCTCTCTCTCTCTATATATATATATATTAAAATAAATTATATTTATATATATGTATTTTAAATATATATTAATTATTATTTAACTATTATGTGTTAATTAATATTCTAACTTGTAATTAAGATTAACTTCAATGATAATTAATTAATCTCAAATACAACTCAAAATTTTAAAAATTTGGAATGTTATAGCTAAAGGGTAGTTTCAGCGGTAATTTTTGGTTGCCATTGAAAATCTATTTAAATATTTTATTACTATTATATGTATTTGATTTTACAACAATTTTCACCATTCATTTTAGCTCAGTGGCAAGAAGAAGGGACGCAGAAGGAGGAGGTCAGGAGTTCAAACCATGAAAGGACTATGTTTATGGTGATAATATCTTGTTGGTGGCATGGCGAGTGATGTGGTGACACTTGGCAAGTGGCTAGTCGGCGATGATACGGTGGGGGCCAACGGTGATTCTATTTTCTCCGATGACACTTTCAACGACAACTTTTGTGTCGCCGCTGATAAGTTTCAGTGACAGTTACTATGACAATGACTTGGCTGTCACCACTAAAAATCAATTTTTTTTGCAATGAGTTTTCTCTATATCCATAAAAATTATATGTAAATTTTTTTCTTAATTTTGGAACTTTTCCATCAATCCCACTAGGAGATAAATAGCCCCTTCCTTGAAGGCCGTTTTAGCATAAATACAATAAGTTCTCTAAGTTATTAGTTCCATCGTAGGAAGTGAGCAATATATGTATTGAGTTCTAGAAAACATGTTAGGTGGAAGATTAATGCATGTGGAGAGGTTGTTTTGTTGTGAGAATGCTGGTTTTAGCTTGGAGAGATGATTTTTGAAATGTGGAAAATTTTCTAGATTATGACATTGGATGCCTCTTGATTTTTAGGGGTATTTGAATGAGCTAAATGTTAATGTATATGATGCATACTAAGCTTTTTCTTGTCTTTTTATTTTCTTACTCTTTTCCTAACGGTTCACTTGTTAGAGTTTTAGTATATGAGCGTGTCAAAAGAAGTTCCATATTACTCAAAACTGAAAAAACCTTAGTGTTTACTAAGATGTGAGTTTGAGCTAATAAAATGGTCAAGAAGAAGAGTCTTTAGAACTGACCCTTAGATATGACTGTTGAAACATTTGCATTTTAATTAGTCGGTTTTATTCTTTCATTAACCAGATTCAAGGGCCTTAAAATGTTTTAATTCATTTTAATCAATTATTTAAAAACTGCCTTTTGAATTGTCATTAAAACCATCTTTAATTACCATCATGACAGCCCTGTGATCACATATTATCTGCCTATAAAAGACAATGCGTGGTGCATGGTTAGATAGTGTTGAATTCTATCCCCAAACTATGCTCCCCTCTCTCTTCTCCTAAGTTTCAAGTTTTTGTTGTTTTGCTACCATACTCTATGCAAGAAGAGTTCATTTAATCTTGAGGACTGCAGCCTTTTATTCTAATCTTGTGTGACAAAATAACTCTTAAGGACAGTATCTTTAGATAGGACTTGAACCATATTTTTATTAATTTTGCAGGTCTTGATAGGGAGGCTAATGGGTCTCCTAAACGTCTGCTAGCAAAACATGTCAATATAGGCATGGGATTTGAAAGATTGACCTTTGTACTTCAGAATAAAATGAGTAATTTATGACACTGATGTCATTTTGCCTATCTTTGATGTCATTCAATAGGTTTTTCTATTTTTATAGTTAAATTTAATTGTATGTAGCTGTGCAAAAAAAATATATATATAACATGAATGACTCATTGTTCACTCGGTTTTTGAGGACATAATCATTATGGAGGAGAGATGGCCGAGTGGTTCAAGGCATAGCATTGGAATTGATATGTAGGGTTTTTGTTTACCAAGGGTTCAAATCCCACTCTCCACTACAAAAGAATAGCTCATTATCGATGAAATTAGTGATGAAAAATTATTCAGTCACTAATTTCTGATGGATTACCGATGAAAATTTTGTCACTAAATTTAGCAATGGATTAGTCAAGGAAATTTCATTATGTTGCTAAGTGTTGTCATTAAATGATTGTATTATATACAGTATATTGAAAGATATAATATATGATGGAAATTTAAAACCGAGACATCAATTTATGATTATGGATCAAACTAATGTTGAAGAGAATTTTGAATTTGAATCATGAAACAATGAATTTGATCATGATATAATTAATCACTCATGACATAGATTAATTTCGGCTTTCAAAGCAAAGACCAATGATATATACAAAAGGTTGTTTAAAAAAGAAATTATGTAGGATGCACACATAAGGTGTATAAGGGTATTTATTATAATCTATTCAAATCATTTAATTTTTTTTATATAGAATAATTTATTAGATTTTATTATAATAGTTTTCATAACTATATTTTTTTTACTAATTATAAACTATTTTCATCAAATATATAAAGCAAAAATAGATAATATAATATATTGCATAAATAATTAAACTATATATCTAATCAATGTTAATTAAAAATAAAAATTAAATTTTTAAAAATATATTTGTGAAAAAATATTTATGATTTAAAATTCAAAATTAGTTTCATTTGAAATTAATATAATATTATAGCAAAAATAATTTTTAAAATAAATAAAACTTATAAAATAAATATAAAACAAACATTTAAAAACTATTTTGTCATATTAATAGTTAAAATTAAAATTATCTTATAATGTATTTGTAGTTTTTAATAATATATATGTATATTTATAATTGTATGGGTAAAAGAATACTATATATATATATATATATATATATAATTTTGCATTAAAAGACTACAGGTTTATTGCAGCCTAACTAGTAAAGACACATGTGCACACACAAAGTCTAAGGAGTTCAAGTCATGGAGAAGTCACATTTGAGGAAGAATTATGTGGCGGTGGAACTGAGGTTGTAGTGACACGTGGTGGTGGCCAACGATGAGGTGGCAATGCCAAGTGAAATTTCAATTGTTTTAAAAATCAAATTAGTGACTGAATTCTGTCACTATTCTGTCACCCTGTTAGTAATTAGCAAAAGAATCATTTCTTCACTATTTAGCTGCTAATTAGCGACGGAACAAATTTGATCGTTAATTAGATTTCGTCACTAATATGTTGCTAAATAAAAATTTTATTACTAAGTTTTGTTGCTAATCACATGTTTATTTGTAGTGCTTTCGATATGCTCTTTTACCTAATTCATCATTATTATTGACTGCAATATTTTAAATAATAAAAGGTATCATTATTTCTTTGATGTGGATTCTCTATCCCTATTTTTTGGAGTACTGAGAATGCTGGAAGGAGGGGACAAGGAATGCAATCAATATAGCCAAAACTACACTTATAACCCAAGCCAATTCGAGAGATATGATGGTGACCATTCTTATGAATTCTTTGTTTTACGGTTTTCTAAATTGAAGATATTCCACATATTTCATTGCTAGATATAGACTTCACAGCTTTCGGCTGGCTTATCAACTCCGGAATTCTTCTTTCTTTTGTCGATCTCAACTTACGTTTCATAGTTTTTGTCTCTCCAGCTTCCTCATGCTGCTCAAACGTGATTTTGGAGGATAATAGTTTATGTTGCTCAAATTTTTCTTTACTGTCTCTATTGATGTTGTCGAACCTTCTTATTTTCACTCTTTACTTTAATCTTGTGTCTGCTCTTTTATTTTTCTACTCTATAACTTTTTATTAATACCATTTCGACTTTTCATCAGGGAAAAGATCACAGGGCTCAATTTTGAACATGGTGCAAAATTTCAAGCATGTTGGTCATAAAGGTGCATATTATTGAATGGTTACTTCACAAATATGCTAGCCTTAAATAATTATGCTAGGGTGATGAGTTGTTACCATTAAATGAAGTCTTTGGCTTTTCTTACATTCTAGGATGATTTGTTATGGCTTTATGAGTTTTCATTAATAATAATAATAATCAATTTTTGTCGTTTGGGTAAAATGATTTACAATAAATATTTATTACTACAAAAAGAACCATTTTCATCCCCTATTTTTGTTAGAAATTGAAAACAAAGGAGAAAAGGGTAATATGTTTGTTTGGTTACACTAAAAAAACGAGTATAAGGCCTCATACTTGTCTATTGGACTAGAACAGATGAATATGGGGCTGTATACTTGTCTGGCCACTTTATAAAATATAAAGAGATAATTCTCACTATCTTGATAATATTTATTATATTATTTAATTAATCTAATTTTTTTAGCAATAATAGAATTTTTTGTTCTTAAGTTTGCCTCAATTATTAATTTAGTTTTTTAAAATTTGTTTTTATCAATCAAATCCCTGAAGTTTTATAATCATAGATAATTAATCGGTGTTCAAATGGAAAACAATATCTTATTAGAAACTAATTGTATATTACTATAAAATTTTAGAGACTTAACTGATAAATATTAAATTTCAGGGATCACTTGAGGGGAAATTCAAGACAAAAAGTTTTATTATGCCTACTTTTCATTTTTTTTGGCCAGCGCTACTAATTTTTATTCTTAATCTTCTATTTATTTTTCATCTCATCGAATTTTTTCTCCCTTTTTTTTCAAAATTAAATACATCATTGAGAAAATTGCAAATAAAGACACTGAAATATATAAAATTGTAATTTGAATCCTTGAATTTATATAATTTCTATCAGAGACCCGGTCCTAATTAAAAATTATGAAATGTTGATTAAAAGAAAAAAATATCCTTTGCTTTCCCTAATCCTTTGCCGTCATGCCCGACTCTCTCTTTCTTCACTATCTGACTGCTCTCCCTCTTCCTTTCTTATGGCGACAGCGAGATAAGTGATGGCAAGGATGATAGTGATGAGTGAATGAAGGAAGGCAATGATGAGTGAATAAGCTATGGCAAGGATGGCAATGACTATTATTCTGGGTTCAATTTTCCCTCCCTGACTCGTCTTCCTCTTCCTTGGATTTCTGGTTCTAAGTATTTCAAGTTATCCCCACCAAAGTCATCTGATAAAGACCCATTAAGCAAATTCGAATACATATCTACATTATAAACAGAGTGAAACCAGAGTTGTATTCTTGCAAGACCTTCTGCGAAAAAGGTAGGTTCAATGTATTGTTTACGGGCTCTGGCAGAGAAGCTTTTTAGATTGATAATTCTAAATGCTGGTTTTCCATATCCTGCATTATGTTTTGCTTTATATTTGTATTTTGGGTTTTCATATAACTTGAAATATCTATCAAAATTCATATATTGGTTTATGCGAATGGCGGGTGGTTTAGCTGGAGGAAATGTCGAGAGGGCAAGGGGTTATAACGCTTGTACTGTATGATAAAATATATACTAAAATAAAAAGTTTAGAGTTCAGCTTTCATGAATTATGAAAGGCAAAAGGGTGTTACCATTTAGCACCCTTACTATCTGCTAAGATTAGTCAGCCCGCCGTAACTGTCAGCTTTCAATCGTATTGGCCTCTTTTTAAGCATGTAGGTTCCTCTTAAAAGCTTTTCTTTTTGAATTAATCAAATGGCTTTGAGAGGGGTTTGGCAACTGCAAAAACTAATTGCAAGCTATTGTGATTGGGGTGGAAGTAGCAGAGGAATAAGGTATGCTTCTCAATATTACAATTTCAAGTTTTGTTTTGCATTTTGATCAAGGTTTATTTGTTTGTAGCGTTTTGTGCAAAATTAATTGCAAGGGTGAATTTAAATACTATTGTATCCAACATGCCATTATATATGTTATATTGCTCTTATGATCTGTTTCTTTCATTTTACGATAATAAACGTGTTGTACTTTCATTTTTCACATTTTTAGTAGGTCTAGTAGTTATGGGTTACCAATTTTGATATATGCAAAAACACATTTTTCTTGTTACCTAAATAATACAATTTGTTTTTGGATACAAATTAAGAGCTTAAAATCATCATGGTCACCCACTGATTTTTAATCATAAGATTGCCTCATCACTAGTGTGCTACATTTGAATTTGAGGTGTCTGAACGAAGACAATTTATGATACTCACTTGAGCTACTGGGTCAAAGACCATGGAGAAAGAATGCTAAGTGATTCACTATTGTGGCAATTTAAGTAATCAATGGTTGTTACTGTTTTGGTATATTCTACATTGCTCATATCATTTTGTCATTTTGTTTGGTTTCTTCCTTTCTTTATTCTTTAGTGCTTCTCTATAAGGTACTTAAATAAAATTACAAGGAGGAATTGCTGCTTCAATAATTTACGTGTGGATTTTTATCTTCAATATGAACCTCAACCATCATCCTCAAAAAACTTGCACCATCTATTCCAAAGTAAGCTTCATTTACTTTCCATTTGGCATCCTCTCGTGGCAATCATGTTATGTCTGCTCGAAATTTGTGTGGCTTCTAGTTTTAAACAGCCTTAAAACTGTCATTTGAATTCTAAGTCTAATACCATTGCTCTTTTTCTTACCAATTACTACTACGTATTATCTTAATGGCAATCACGTTGAGTCTTTTCTGTACAATCTGAGGTGCGATTTGAGTACTTCTGACCTGTTCACAATGGAATTCTCGTGTTATGTTTACTATTGATTTGAATATCCTGTTCACTATTGAACTATGTCAACACTGCCTCTAATGAATTTATTTGTTTACAGTGATTCGCAAGGGTACTTTCTGTCAGAATGATTATGGAATCCTAAAAAATCTGAGAATATATGGCCAGCTGAAATTGCCAGAATTTAATCTTGGTGACATACCCAAATCATTACCTTTATGGATGGCTTATGGAAGAAATGATGCTTTAGCATATATGATTGATTTTGCCCACACTCTGAAGGAACTACCATCCACACCAGAACATCTTTTGCTTGAAGATTATGGTCATTTTGACTTTATCTTGAGCTTAAAAGCTAAAAGAGATATTTATGACCATATGACTAGATTTCTTAAATCTTTTGGAAACTGTAGGGCCTTTGCTAGTTCCCAACAACTATGGGGGGATGTAAATAGTGCATCGGTTGCTTAGCTCTCTGTAATGTTTGTAAATCGTGGATTCTGGTTTGTCTTCTCTTCTCTGTGTATAAGTAAACTCAAAACTCAAAGCACACTTGGAGACTTTACAATCTACAACTTCAGTATCTAATCAAATGTTTTGGGAACTCAAATGTTACATGTCTAATCAAATTTTATGTCTTTATTTTTCCGCCAATATTGGTACCACACATGATCCTTCATTAACAAACTCATTATGTTTTTTTCCCCCATATGTAACACATACTATTCCACTCATTCAACTCCTAACATGTACAATCACTATCATATTTTAGTTAGCTTCTCATGTGTGTGTATAAATTTCTATTTTTTTAAAAAAAAATTGTGAAAAAAAAAACAATGAAAAGCATCAATTCCATAAAATACTGAAAATAATATGCAATCAGATGATTGTTAAGCTGCAAGCAATCAGATGGTTTTAATGAGGAAAAAGATCAGATAGCTCACTGCCAGCTTTCATATTTTATTTCTTGTCCAGTTGTCCTTTCATCTCACGTATGATTCATGAATTACCAACACTTTTTTTTGACCTAAGGAACATTTTTCTTCTCTTCAAAACGACTACCAGTACATTTTTATCTCATACTAGACTTGATATTAACAACTAAATTGTAAAAATAATACCAATATCTGTTAAAACTTAAGTTAATTTGAATAGTTTTTTTAACACTTATTATTTCTCATACTAGACTTGTCATTGACAACTAAATTGTGAAAATAATACCAATTTCGGGTAATATTTAAGTTAATATGAATAGCTTTTCAAAACTTGCTATTTCTCAAACTGGACTTGTAATCTCCTATTTTAGATTTGTAATTCCCTATTTCCTATTACAAACTTGTAATTCTCTATTTCAAAGTTGTAATTTCATATTTTAGATTTGTTATTTTCTATTACATACTTGTTATTTTCTATTGCAGATTTGATATGATTCTTTCTGCTACATCTAACTACAGCCATTATGTTTTCCTTGCACAATTCTTTCATTTGAGTTGCCTTATAAAAATATCCGTGTTGTTCCTCCAATGGCTATAGAGGTTGTTGTAGCAGCTTGAGAGGCTTGCTTGACGAGAGTATATTGATTGATCTTTACGATGATAGTGATATTTCTAATATGTTTCGATATAGTGATAGTAGTGCTCATTTGTATATAGCAGTCAAAGGAAATGATAGGAAATCTAGAGTAATGAATGATACAAAAATGTAAGTGCTTATGTTTTTACCGTAAGTTGTTATTTGGTAATGAATTATTATTGATTCATTTACTAGACTTATAATTTTCATATCTGGACTTGTTATTTTACTAACTAAACTTGTAATTTTCATATCCAGACATGTCATTTCACTTATTAGACTTATAATTTTCATATTCAGATTTGTTATTTCACTTATCAGACTTGTAATTTTTTTATGTAGACTTGTTATTTGACATACTGTACTTGTAATTTTTATATTCAAACTTGCTGACTAATGGCTTGTTACATTAAAGTTATCCAATAACTTTCATAGTAGAACACTTATAAACACTAAGATCAAAACTGAGGAATAAAATCTGAGTTAAAAAGCTACTGACATTAACTTAAGTTTTAATAGAAATTATATTATTTTCATAATTTAGTTGTTAATGACAAATCTAGTATGAAAAATAACAAATATTAAAAAGCTATTAACAAAATTTAAGTTTTAGTAGAAATTGACATCATTTCCACAGTTTAGTTACCAATTATAAGTCTAATAAGGAAAATAACAAGTATTAAAAAGCTATTGACATGAACTTAAGGTTCAGCAGAAATTGGCATTATTTTCACAATTTAGTTGCCAATGACAAGTCAAGTATGGGAAATAACAAGTGTTGAAAAGCTATTTACAGTAACTTAAGTTTTAGAAGACATTGATATCATTTTCATGATTTAGTTGCCAATGACAAGTCTAGAATGGGAAATAACAAGTGTTGAAAAGCTATTCACAATAATTTAAGTTTTAGCATAAATGGCATTATTTTCATAATCTAGTTGTTGGTGATAAGTTTACTATGGAAAATAATACGTGTTGAAAATTTATTGATATTAACTTGTATTTTAACAAAAATTGGCATTATTTTTGTTGTTTAATTGTCAATAACAAGTTTAGTATGAAAAATAACAACTTTCATAAACTTCATCTCCAATATAGTGAAATAAAGTGTAACCCACAGCCACACACTGGTAAAATATGGCAATGAAATGAGGAGGGTGAACTAGAATCTCTACTATATTATATTTAAGGAAAAAATATAGAAGATGGAGAGACCGTATAATCCATTGTCACTAACGCAGGCTTAATTGAGCTAACCATATGTATTCCCTTCTCATATGCCCAATGATATTCATACCCACAAATTAATAAATTCAACAAAATCAAATTAGCCTTAACAATCCTAATAAAATGGCACCCTATGTGTTGTTTCTCCACTGCAACATCATTCGAGCAAGGGAAATATCGTAAAGATAGGAAAATGGTTCTATGACAATGACTTGGTGGAAATAAACATTCACAATCAAGAATGGAGCCAGGATCCGTTGCAAGCAATCTCTAGAACCCTATGGTCTCGTTTGGTACGAAGTATTAAAAATGAAGGATTGAGATTGAGATTGCAATTGAAAAAATCATTAAAATAGTATTTAGCATAAATAATTGCTTATTATATGGGATTAGGTAAACCCATAGAGGTAGGATTGGAGAACGTTACTTCCCCCCATAGTATTCTCCAATCCCATATATATGGGTTTGGCTAATCCCATATAATAAGAAAATATCTTATATTAAACACTCTTTTAATAGATTTTTTTAATTGTAATCTCAATCCCAATCCCTTATTTTCAATGCTTTCTACCAAACATAACCTATATTCCTCTTGGTCGTCAAAAATTTCTTTATCATATGAAGTGTGTCTAAGACCTGAAATTGGCCTATTACAAATCCAAACACATCAACTTGTTCAAATTTGAGCAGAGAAGGGAGGAGGACACTGTCATCACTATTTTAGATTTTCTTCTTCAGCGGCAGGAGTCGAGGGAGGAAAGAGGGTGGGGCAGGGGGGTTGGGAGAGAAAGAAGAGGAAGGAGAAGAAAGAGGAGAGGGAGAGGGAGCGGAGAATGAAAGGGAAAGAGAGGATGAGGGCTTTTTCTTTCGGGAGAATTTCAGTAAAGGACCATTGTAGCATCTTATTTAAAAAGAAGGACCAAGAAATTCTGAAATCTCAGTTCAAATTTTAAAGTCTGAAATGAAAATAAGTTTGAAAACAAAATATTTAAACTACCCTTAATCTGAAATGAAGAGTTAGGAAAAATGAAAAAAATTGAGCAATAAAAAACAAAAGACCAACTGTCTGAAATCTTTACAAAATGTCCTAATGGGTGTTGCTGTGTCGCACTGTTGTATTCTTGTGTGTGTTATGTATTTTACATTTCATTTAATTTATATATTTGTAATTTTTTTATTCCTACAAAATTTTCCAAAACTCCTCTAAAATTGAAAGGATTAGTAATGCTTAAATAATCATAATATGTCAATTTGAAAAATACATTAATATTTTTATTTAATCCTACTTAATATTATTGATTTACTCATTTTGAAAATTGTAGCTCATTGTATTTATTAATAAATTTATAAGTGTTAATAAACATTTTAACAAGTACTCATACGTGGAATAACAAGTGTTATGATGTGCAAAATCTTGCAAATCTTTACTTTCATAAACATGTTTTACTGGTCAAATGTGATTTGCCATCTAATCCATTTAATCATGTGCTGAAAAAAAAAAGACAAAATAAATACAAATATCTAAATATAAATGAACATGAGAAATAAGAAGACTAACAAAAAAAATAAAAAATTTACAAGAAATATAAGGAAATTTACAATACTATTTAAGGTTCTATAAGAAAAAAAATATATGCCAAGATCTACATAAACAATTAAAATAAGAAAATTTACAATGAAAATTAGATGTTTCATAAAAAACGTTCAAAAATTTAACAACAACATATAAAGGAATTAAATTTACAACAAACATAAGAAAATTAACAACAAAAATTAATTGATTTACAAGACATGGAAGTGAATTGACAACAAAAATTCAGCAATTTACAATAAATATAAGAGTATTTACAATAAAAATTAGGTGATTTGCAATATACATAAGGCCTAATTTTTGTTAGTAATTCTCTTATATGTTGCCGTCTACTCCCTTATAATTTTTTCAAAAATTGCCTAATTTAAGAGGATTTACAATAAAAATTAGGCAATTTATAAGAAACATAAAGCTTAATTTTTGTTGTTAATTCCATTGTCTGTTATCATTAATTTTCTAATATTTTTTATAAATCGCCTAATTTTTGTTGTTAATTCCCCATATGTTGTCGTTAATTTTCTTATGTTTTTCCAAAATTGCCTAATTATTGTTGTTAGTTCCCTTATATGTTGTTGTAATTTTTGTAAATATTTTTCTCTATATAGAATCTCAAATGATATTGTGAATTTTCATATATTTCTTGTAAATTTTCTAATTTTTATTGTTACTAATTCATATTTATATATTGACATTTATTTTGTCATATATTTTTCTTTGCATCATATGATTAAATAGGTTAAATGGAAAAAAATATAACTCACATTTGATCAGCAGAAATATGTCTATGAAAAATGAAAATTTGGTTATTAATGACAACGCATAAGGGTGATGGCTTTGCATTAGTTAGAGTTGTTTTGGTCTTTTTCTCTTATTAACTTAATTTTATGACGGGGCTTAAGAAATTGATTTAAAGTTCTAGATTTTTTTAAGGACTTTTTGTTTAAGAAATCCAACAAATTAGAATGAAAGGAAAGAGTATAGACTTACAAGATTTTTCATATCATAACAATTGTTATTCTGTATAGAGTACTTGTCAAAATGTTTATTACCACTTATAAATTTATTAATCAATGAATACAATAAACTATAATTTTTACAATGAGGAAATAAATAAAATTAAGTAGGATTAAATAAAAGTATTAATGTATTTTTTCAAATCAACATATTATAATTATTTAAACATTATTAATCATTTCAATTTTAGAGGAGTTTAAGAAAATTCCGTAAGAATAGAATAAATTACAAAAATGTAAATTAAATGAAATGTAAAATGTATAACACACAATTAATAATACAACAATGCGCCACCATATTAGGTCATTACTGCGAAGATTTTATATTTTTATATATCCCGTCTTTTATTTTTTCTTCCCCAAGTTTCTCTTTTTTTTTCGGCTTTTTATTTCAGGTTAAGGGTTATTTTTTTTTCAGTATCAAGTTAAGGGTATTTTGGATGTTCTGTTCTCAAACTTATTTTTATTTCAGATTTTAAGGTCTGAATTGAGATTTTAAAATTTTTTCGTCTTTCTTTTTAAATAAGATGCTAGAATGGTCTTCTACTGAAATTTTCCCTTTTTTTTCCTCTAAACAAATGGGGGTATTTTAGTCTTTTCATCAATATATTATAATTCATATTTAGGACCCATTCATTGGTAGTAATTATGTTAATTCAAATATCTATTTCGTAATTTCATAATTTTGAGTATTTATTTGCCATATTCCTTACATCATTTTATTTTATTTTATTTCCAAATGATAATACTGTAGCTATTAAACCGCACATTCGTCTGCAGTCGCTTTTGCCTGGAAGCGATTGAAAAGAAAACTGCACCTTCGTCTCTAGTCGCGTCTCAAACTCTTTATGTAAGAAAGGCGGTGGCTACTCCGGTGATCCGAACTCCATCTTTTGGCGGTGGTTGGTGACTTTGTTTATCGTCGAAAGCTAAATAAGTAATACTTTCCGCTTCTTTCTGTTTTAGTTTGTCAGAGTCAGAGTTTCAGTTTTTCCTTTAGAGCCATGGTCTTCATTGTGCCGCCCAACCACAGAGCTCTATTTCTAGATGTTGATCCGAAGACGACCTCCCTCCATGCCCTAAAGCTCTCTATCCAGCAAACTTCCGACATTCCGATATCCCACCAACGTATATTACTTTCACAGAGTCTCCGATTGCTTGGTGATAATGATTCCGTTCTTATCTCCGATCTCGGGATTCAACCATACTCCACTTTAACTCTTCACGTTCCCTTCTTTGGTGGCACTCAACCGCCTGCCGTTCCCAAACCTCGATTTGATTTCCTTAACTCCAAGCCTCCCCCTAATTATGTTGCTGGTCTCGGTCGTGGGGCCACGGGATTCACCACCCGTTCGGATATAGGGCCTGCTCGTGCAGCGCCTGACCTACCCGATAGGTCGGCGACTACTATTGGTGGTGCTGCCCCTGCGGCTGGCAGGGGAGGAGGGAAGGGAGGTGAAGACGAGAAGACGAGGAAGATGATGACGGGGATGATAAAGGGTACGATGAGAATCAGAAATTTGATGAGTTTGAAGGGAATGATGTGTGGGGTTGTTTGCTTCTGCTGAGTACGATGAGGATGATAAGGAAGCGGATGCTGTGTGGGAAGCAATTGACAAGAGAATGGATTCAAGGAGGAAGGATAGGAGAGAAGCAAGGTTGAAGCAGGAGATTGAGAAGTATCGGGCGTCCAACCCCAAGATTACTGAACAGTTTGCGGATTTGAAACGTAAATTACATACTATGTCTGCATCAGAGTGGGATAGTATACCCGAAATTGGGGATTATTCTTTGAGGAATAAGAAGAAGAAATTCGAGAGTTTTGTCCCAGTGCCTGATACACTTCTTGAGAAGGCAAGACAGGAGCAAGAACATGTTACAGCATTGGATCCCAAGAGTAGGGCAGCTGGGGGTACCGAGACTCCATGGGCTCAAACTCCAGTTACAGATTTAACTGCAGTTGGTGAGGGTAGAGGTACTGTGTTGTCTCTGAAGTTGGATAGACTCTCAGATTCGGTTTCAGGGTTGACAGTTGTCGATCCAAAGGGGTATTTGACTGATCTTAAGAGCATGAAAATAACAAGTGATGCAGAAATCTCGGACATCAAGAAGGCTAGGTTGCTACTTAAGAGTGTTACACAGACAAATCCTAAACACCCTCCGGGTTGGATTGCTGCTGCAAGGTGGTGGAAGAAGTTGCTGGCAAGATTCAGGCAGCAAGGCAGTTGATTCAAAGAGGTTGTGAGGAGTGTCCCAAGAATGAAGATGTGTGGTTGGAGGCTTGTAGGCTGGCAAATC